>NC_035173.2:25410979-25710979 GCF_001659605.2 Manihot esculenta | reverse complement strand
TTTCACCTAATATCTGCAAAACATGATTAAAACCACAAAATTAGGTAGAAAAGATGTAAATAGACACCAAGAATATCATGATAATATGGGCTAATTTATGCTCTATCAAATACCCCCACACTTAAGCTTTTGCTTGTCCTCAAGCAAACAAACATAGTCAAATAAGTTTTCTTTGCTACTTGATCCTTATTTCCACTTTAAGCTCTTACTCAAGACACTTATGTTGAAGCATTGTAGTGAAGAGTATGTGCATGAAGATTACTTACCTCTTTTCCTTGATTCCCTTTGCTTACCATGGCTAGGATTTGTTTTCCTCAAGAGAGATCATGCATATTATTGTTAAGACTTTTTCCAGCTTTTGGTGTGACTTGCCCTTACCTTGAAGTACTTTATTCAGGCTTTTGCACTTTAGATCTTGCTTGGAAAGGTCACCAACCTATTTTTTATGTAACTTTTTGATATTTCAGTTGGTCACCTATCCAAGTGGCTAGTAGCCTTGTTCTTAGTCTTTTGACCATTGGAACAGTTTTTGAATTTGTGCTTTTGAGGGCTTTGCCTTTGCTGAATTTTCTTTCTCTCAATGACTTGGGCAAATCAACACCTATTGCTAAGCAAGTCATATTAAGTTCATTCACACAAATTCAGATTTTTCTCATCAATTGAGGGTCATCAATATATTTTTCACCATGGCAAACTCAAAGATTCAATTCAAAAGGCAATTCTCAAACATGAACACAACTCACTGCAAGTGATTCAATATAAGTTTAAAGAGTTATAATGTAACAGCCCGGAAACCGGTACCCTCTCTGTAACGGCCCAAACTGCTCGGCGCTAGGACTCAGGTCGGCTTAAGGCCGCCAGAACCCGTAGCAAGCCTAAACTGAACTCCAAACATCCCATACATGATCCAACAACTGGAAAACTTTACTTTAAAACTACCAGACTTAACCTTTAAAACACTCTCTGTAGGTCCAATCATATGAACCAAAATGCTCAGATATGCAAATCTGAACTAGCCCTCGGGCTATCTGTAATACACCAGTGCCACTCTACCAAGTAACCTCCATGCACTATGCGCTGTGTCATAGAACCCACTCTGTAAGGGTCAGCATATCATAAGTTAACTTGGCTACCATAGAGTCACAGGAATCAAACCTGGTCTTCTCTATTGGCCTCTCTATGGATCACAGGAATCAAACCTGGTCTTTCCTTTGCACTGGTCTTGGGTCAAAGGAATTAATCCCTGTCTTCCCTCACAGTTATCATTCACTGGGTTTTCGAAACACAACATATATTAAGCCTGGTCTGACTCATTTCTCATCAAGAAACTGTAAAACAGGATACATGCATACACTAGGGATTCACATACACTAGACAATAGGCAAAAGCACATTCTAACTCATTTATACATTAACTGACTAACTATTACATCACTTTTACATATATCTCTTTAGATACATCATGTCCACACTATACTATTACACATGCAATCCTTTAGCATAACTCTGTTGCTTCTGCCCTTCCCAGCTACTCTGAACCTGCAAAACTGGGATTAAGGGAAAGGGATGAGCTTCTAAAGCCCAGTGAGTAGAAACACTGAAAACAGTTCATTCATACGCACTATATATGAAAATGTATCACCAAAACAACATCTCAATATATCGTGGAATAGACATGACCCCAGAACTCCCTCGACGGGCTAGTGAAGTCGCCTTGGTCTAATCTCCACAAAGGTAGACATGACCCCAAAAATACCCTCTGTCAATACTGGGCCCCCCAAAGGAGCTACACAGGGCATACCAACATGTACTTGCCCAACTGACCTGACACAATGACAGGAGCCGAAGCTTAGGCTATTGGAGTCGCCTGGGTCCACCTAATCTCTGATCACATAATATGCAATGCTTCATATTCGTGATTCTAATGCAATCACCCTAATACATATCATAGCATTCATGATGCATGAACTATGCTAAAGCATTATGTTTCTTTAATAAAAGATTAAGTTTAGTTCTACTCACCTCTGCTCCTCAAGCAGAAACCTGACTGACTCTGCAACTGCTAATCCTGACGACCTCCCTGAACTGTCGGGTCCGATCCTACACAAAAGGACTCGATTGAGGTGTCAAACATACTCTTATTAACTTCTTAAACATCTTCCCAAAACCCCTCTAAAAACTCATAGAACAATCACTTAAAACATGCAAAGGAAAAGCTAGGCAGGACACCTTCGGCGGCACCTTCGGCGGCCGAATGTGCAGGACAGATCCGAAAGTCCATTCTTTCGGAGGCAACCTTAGGCAGCCGAAACTACCTTCACAAGGGGTTCGGCGGCCGAATCCTCCCTTCGGCGGCCGAACCTGAGTTCATCCAGAACCCAGCTTCGTGCACAACCATCTCCTGCCAAGCACCAACACCACTCCAACATGCATACACAACTCCTCAACTTGCATATACTCTGGTATATGCTCCAAAGGGGTCCAAAACTACCTATTAACCCCAACAAAACAGCAACTATAACACATAATCATGCTTACACCATTAAAGCATCAAAACTAAGCTTTCAAACCTAACCATGCAACTCTACCCTTAACCATTTGAAAAGCTGTTGAAACTCATTAAAACAAACGTAAAGACTTCCCTTACCTCTTGAAAACAGAAGAGGAACAACCAACTCAGCAACTCCTCTTCAACTATTACCAAACCTCACTTTTCTCTCTTTTTTCTCCAAAACGTTTAAACCCTTTGCAAATGACCAAACCTTCTGCATGAGCTGATTAAAGCTTGCAGATGAGTCAAAGGGAGACGTGGCTTACCCTCAGATCATGATCTGGAGGAAACACCTGGCCAAACCACGGACTGCGGAGTGTGCACCACGAACCGACCTCCTCAGCTTCGGCTGCCGAAACTGCATGCAAAACCATGCAACGTTCGGGGGCCGAACATTGAGCACTTTCGGCGGCCGAACTTACATTCGGGGGCCGAACCTGGCCTTTGTCTCCAAAGCCTTTTCTCTTTAAAACTTAAACACTTAAAAGCATTTTTAGAAAACCTTCACTCGTACCCTTCTAGAACCTCTGACATCTCTGAATTCCACCGGACGGTAGGAATTCCGATGTCGGCTTTAGCCGGGTATTACATTCTTCCCCCCTTATAAAAACATTCGTCCTCGAATGTTAAAACAAACAAACAAGAACAAACAAGATTCTGATCCTTATTCCTCTTTTCTCTTTATCTTTTTCCTAACTCGCAAAAGGGATACTCCAAACTCGGATTACACTAAAACCATAATCAACTCTTATCAGAACAGCTAAAAGATCATCAATCCTAACTAAGGATAACTTGGTACTTGCTTACCAGCTTAAACTCACTGGTTTACTGTTCTATCAGATTAAAACCTTAAGGATTCATCCGTCGTTTCCCACACCAACAGGGCATAAACCAGGGTGAAGTACTAAGTCAGATAAAACCTTAACTACCAAGCCTCTTTTTCACTATTCTGATAACTCTTAGCTCTCTCTCTGCAGGTGCCATTCTGTAGAGGAAAGAAAGGAAACAATGGTTCTGCGTCCAGATACCATTCTCATTCCAACTCTACCTCCCTGACAGATGGTAAACCTGACAGCCTACCTGGGAAACATCTAGTACTCACTAGCAAAGGCACTGAGGCTGATTCCCTGTCCTGACAAACTTGCTCACAAGAGCTAGAACAACCCTCTGATACCCTTTCCTGTATCCCCGTGAGCCTGTAGGGCTGACATCAACTTCTAGGCAGCTATACTCTGTCCCCCTAAAAGGACTACTCTGATCCATCTTCAACTATAACCTCTCCTACCTTGTCTCTGCGGACACAGGTAGTACCAGGAGTAATGCATCAATCCGCCCTAGAATGACATCACACAGTCAACTCTAGAACCATAAGGTCAGCTGGATCGCATCTACTCACCACTAACTCTGAACTGAACTAACTGACTCTGCATCAGATGGATCACACTCTCAGGTCCACTGACCCAAGGAAAACACTCTAAGCCCAGAAGTCATCAAACCCAATCCTATCAACAGCTCACAACAACAAGGAAAGCGAAACACTGAGGTTCAAAACAACTAACTTACACATCTGAGCACTTCTAAGTGAACGTATCTGACGTCACTGTGCTTAATGTGTTAGGCTCTACTATGTCAGGGTGAAGATCCAAGCTAAAGCAAATGGAACTTCCCTCGGGAATCTATGGAAAAAGCTAACCCTTTTTCTCTGCCTCACCTACCATCCATTCCCAGACAACTCTAACCTTTTCTTTTTAACTTACTCTGACCTATCACTTGCTCTTAGTTTTCTGTCTCTTGTTCTGTTTTCTGCTTTCTCTTGTTTACTTTACTCTTTTTACTCTTTCGTAAGAAAACCATTCTCACTATACCTGGGTTTAGAGACACTTGAAACATTATGATCTCATAACAATTCTCTCTTTTTACCTCTTTTCTGAAATTCTATCTCTTTAACTTTTTATTCTGACCATGTAACTCTATTACATTCTGTTACGTTCAATCCTACTAGGATCCACAAAACAAGACAGATATCAAAACTCTCAAAAAGAGCATACCTGGCATCACTGGATCTAATGGGGCTATTCCCTGCTGAGCCTTTCTACCTGAAAAAGACCGCTGGGACCGAACCATCCAAGGCATCATACGACACTCACGAATCACATGCCCCTCCTGTCCACACCTATAACAAACTGTGGTTCCTGCCAGACAAACTCCCTTATGCAATCTACCACACCTCAAACACTGTGGCTTGCCTATACCAGAACTTGGACCAACATCATCACCTAGACTCTTATTTTTCTTTGACCGTCTCAAACCTCTAACCTTTTTCGTTATAGTTCTCCCCCACATTACTCCTTTCGCGGTAGCTGTACTCCAAGTGGAGGGTTCATTCTCTCCTATCCTAGAGTCCTTGGTCTGAACATCCTCTAAAGATTCAGCATCCATATGCACCTGTATACCAACATCCCTTCTTTGAACATCTACTTCTATCTCTCTCTTGTTTCCTAGATCCATGCCTCCTCTATTTTCATCAAAAGATTCTTCAGACGGATCTGAATCAATCTGTGGACTAACACCACTCATCTTAGCTATCCTGAAGAACACCACAAGAAACAAACATTAGCACACATAGAGTTCATATGAAAACACATGAACCTACAATAGATACATGCATATACTTATGGCATTTCACATCAGCATGCAAACAACTTCCTAACTGAGTGGACATGATTTAACTTATTGTGCTTTGCCTGACCACAACTTCTAGACCAACCTCTTTCCAATGTGTGAACCCTTGCTCAACACACCGTACTTAGGCGGCCCTATACTCTAATATCAACTGTAACGGAACCTCTGCCATCTTAACCTCTTTCCGATGTGAGATATCTCTGATCCCTGAGTATACTGACTCAGCACATCGTACTCTAGAGGCCCTATGCTCTGATACCATCTGTAACAGCCCGGAAACCGGTACCCTCTCTGTAACGGCCCAAACTGCTCGGCGCTAGGACTCAGGTCGGCTTAAGGCCGCCAGAACCCGTAGCAAGCCTAAACTGAACTCCAAACATCCCATACATGATCCAACAACTGGAAAACTTTACTTTAAAACTACCAGACTTAACCTTTAAAACACTCTCTGTAGGTCCAATCATATGAACCAAAATGCTCAGATATGCAAATCTGAACTAGCCCTCGGGCTATCTGTAATACACCAGTGCCACTCTACCAAGTAACCTCCATGCACTATGCGCTGTGTCATAGAACCCACTCTGTAAGGGTCAGCATATCATAAGTTAACTTGGCTACCATAGAGTCACAGGAATCAAACCTGGTCTTCTCTATTGGCCTCTCTATGGATCACAGGAATCAAACCTGGTCTTTCCTTTGCACTGGTCTTGGGTCAAAGGAATTAATCCCTGTCTTCCCTCACAGTTATCATTCACTGGGTTTTCGAAACACAACATATATTAAGTCTGGTCTGACTCATTTCTCATCAAGAAACTGTAAAACAGGATACATGCATACACTAGGGATTCACATACACTAGACAATAGGCAAAAGCACATTCTAACTCATTTATACATTAACTGACTAACTATTACATCACTTTTACATATATCTCTTTAGATACATCATGTCCACACTATACTATTACACATGCAATCCTTTAGCATAACTCTGTTGCTTCTGCCCTTCCCAGCTACTCTGAACCTGCAAAACTGGGATTAAGGGAAAGGGATGAGCTTCTAAAGCCCAGTGAGTAGAAACACTGAAAACAGTTCATTCATACGCACTATATATGAAAATGCATCACCAAAACAAACATCTCAATATATCGTGGAATAGACATGACCCCAGAACTCCCTCGACGGGCTAGTGAAGTCGCCTTGGTCTAATCTCCACAAAGGTAGACATGACCCCAAAAATACCCTCTGTCAATACTGGGCCCCCCAAAGGAGCTACACAGGGCATACCAACATGTACTTGCCCAACTGACCTGACACAATGACAGGAGCCGAAGCTTAGGCTATTGGAGTCGCCTGGGTCCACCTAATCTCTGATCACATAATATGCAATGCTTCATATTCGTGATTCTAATGCAATCACCCTAATACATATCATAGCATTCATGATGCATGAACTATGCTAAAGCATTATGTTTCTTTAATAAAAGATTAAGTTTAGTTCTACTCACCTCTGCTCCTCAAGCAGAAACCTGACTGACTCTGCAACTGCTAATCCTGACGACCTCCCTGAACTGTCGGGTCCGATCCTACACAAAAGGACTCGATTGAGGTGTCAAACATACTCTTATTAACTCTTAAACATCGTCCCAAAACCCCTCTAAAAACTCATAGAACAATCACGTAAAACATGCAAAGGAAAAGCTAGGCAGGACACCTTCGGCGGCACCTTCGGCGGCCGAATGTGCAGGACAGATCCGAAAGTCCATTCTTTCGGAGGCAACCTTAGGCAGCCGAAACTACCTTCACAAGGGGTTCGGCGGCCGAATCCTCCCTTCGGCGGCCGAACCTGAGTTCATCCAGAACCCAGCTTCGTGCACAACCATCTCCTGCCAAGCACCAACACCACTCCAACATGCATACACAACTCCTCAACTTGCATATACTCTGGTATATGCTCCAAGGGGTCCAAAACTACCTATTAACCCCAACAAAACAGCAACTATAACACATAATCATGCTTACACCATTAAAGCATCAAAACTAAGCTTTCAAACCTAACCATGCAACTCTACCCTTAACCATTTGAAAAGCTGTTGAAACTCAGTAAAACAAACGTAAAGACTTCCCTTACCTCTTGAAAACAGAAGAGGAACAACCAACTCAGCAACTCCTCTTCCACTAATACCAAACCCTCACTTTTCTCTCTTGTTTTCTCCAAAACGTTTAAACCCTTTGCAAATGACCAAACCTTCTGCATGAGCTGATTAAAGCTTGCAGATGAGTCAAAGGGAGACGTGGCTTACCCTCAGATCATGATCTGGAGGAAACACCTGGCCAAACCACGGACTGCGGAGTGTGCACCACGAACCGACCTCCTCAGCTTCGGCTGCCGAAACTGCATGCAAAACCATGCAACGTTCGGGGGCCGAACATAACCTTCGGGGGCCGAACATTGAGCACTTTCGGCGGCCGAACTTACATTCGGGGGCCGAACCTGGCCTTTGTCTCCAAAGCCTTTTCTCTTTAAAACTTAAACACTTAAAAGCATTTTTAGAAAACCTTCACTCGTACCCTTCTAGAACCTCTGACATCTCTGAATTCCACCGGACGGTAGGAATTCCGATGTCGGCTTTAGCCGGGTATTACATATAACATCAATGGGGTCAAGGAAAGAAAAGACTCATCCAACATAGTTCATAAGTTTGAGTAGAGCAAAACAAAAAGAAGAAGGATGGTTGTGGTTGTGTGTGTTTTATTGAAAGCAAAAACAAATTAAAATTCAACTGTGGCTAATTATCTTAAAATTGAAAGGAAAAAGAAAAATTTTTTTTGCAATCTGAAAACATGAGAAAATCGTAGAAGAGAAAGGAGGGAGGAGAAGAAGAAAAGAAGAAGAAAAGAAGAGAAGAGAGGAGATATGCACCCCCACACTTAAATCATGCATTGTCCTCAATGTATAAGAAACATAAAAGAACAAAGGACACTGAGTACTTCCCTGGGGTGTGGTGTGCATGGTACGATCACTTAGGCAGAAAGAGTGACGAACAGATGTTCGTCCGGGAAAGCTTCCTCAACTGGACAAGGTGCAGAAGTGGATGGGAGTCGGCTGAGGTGGTCAGCTACCAGATTTTCTTTCCCTTTCTTGTCCCTTATTTCTAGGTCAAATTCTTGTAGTAAAAGGATCCACCGAATGAGTCTTGGTTTTGCTTCCTTTTTCTTGATCAGATATCGCAGAGCTGCATGGTCAGAATAGATAATGACTTTGGTACCCAAGAGATATGGTCTGAATTTCTCTAGGGCAAATACAACAGCTAAGAGCTCCTTTTCAGTTGTTGTGTAATTGCTTTGTGTAGCATCCAAAGTGCGAGAGGCATAGTGGATGACGTGGGGTGAGTTTCCCACACGTTGTCCCAAGACTGCTCCTACAGCATAGTTGCTTGCATCGCACATGATTTCAAAAGGTAGGTTCCAGTCGGGCCCTTGGATGATTGGGGCAGTCACAAGTAGTTCTTTTATCAGATCAAATGCTCTTTTGCAATTTGCATCAAAATCAAATGCAACATCTTGTTGGAGTAATTTGCACAATGGTTGTGTGATTTTTGAGAAGTCTTTTATGAATCTTCTGTAGAAGCCTGCATGTCCAAGGAAGGAACGAATGTCTTTAACATTGGAAGGGTAAGGCAGATTTTTGATGGTGTCCACCTTAGCTTTGTCAACTTCAATGCCTTTGGCTGAAACAACATGACCTAAGACCATACCTTGATTAACCATAAAATGACACTTTTCATAATTAAGCACAAGGTTAGTCTCAACGCATCTTTGCAAAATCTTTTCTAAGTTGGAAAGGCATTCATCAAAAGTGTTGCCATGAACTGTGAAGTCATCCATAAATACCTCAATTGTCTTACCAACATAGTCAGAAAATATGCTCATCATGCATCGCTGAAAGGTGGCAGGTGCATTGCATAGTCCAAAGGGCATCCTCCTAAAGGCAAAAGTGCCAAAAGGGCAGGTGAAAGTAGTCTTCTCTTGATCTTCTGGGGCAACTGGAATTTGGTAGAAACCTGAATAACCATCTAAACAACAATAGTGAGTTTTACCTGCAAGCCTTTCTAGCATCTGATCAATGAAGGGAAGTGGGAAGTGATCTTTTCTCGTTGCAGAATTGAGCTTCCTATAGTCCATGCATACCCTCCATCCATTTTGAACTCTGGTGGGTACAAGTTCTCCTTCAGCATTTGGAACAATGGTAATTCCAGTTTTCTTTGGAACTACATGTACAGGGCTCACCCATTTGCTATCAGAGATTGGGTATATGATGCCTGCATCAAGGAGCTTGACTATCTCTTTTTTCACTACTTCCATCATGGGTGGATTCAGCCTTCTTTGAGCATCTCTAACTGGCTTGCATTCTTCCTCCATGTGAATTCTATGCATGCAGGTGGAGGGAGAAATACCTTTGATGTCATCAATGGTCCATCCTATGGCTTCCTTGTGTTTTTGTAGTACCTTCAAGAGGCTTGCTTCTTCATGTTGGTTCAATTCATTGGACACTATTACTGGAAGTGTCTTGTTGGCTCCCAAGTACATGTATTTCAGATGGTCTGGGAGAGGTTTCAGTTCAGAAGGTGGTTGGAAAGGTGGTTTAGAAGAGCTTGCTTGCGATGGAGGCTGCTGTGAAAGGTTCGGCGGCCGAAAAGTAATTGAATTCGGCGGCCGAATGTCTTCGAGTTCCGGAATGAGCTGCGGCGATGGATTCGGCTTCCGCAAGTCTTCTAAGTTCGGCGGCCGAAAGATGTTCGGCGGCCGAATGTCTTCTGTCTGTGCAACCTCAATTTGCTGAATGCTGCAGACTGTTTCTTTTAGTTTCAGATTTTCAATCCTGCAAAGGTCATCATCTAAAACAGAGTCTTGATTTTCATTAAACACATCTTGGCTCAAACAATCAATAATATCAAGACCATAAACAGGGGACATATCATGTGGATATTTCATGGCATCATAGACATTGTACTTAATTACTTTCCCTTCAAATTCCATGGTAAGAGTACCATCATGCACATCAATTTTAGTTCTAGCAGTACTCAAGAAAGGACGCCCAAGAAGAATGTCAGAACTAGTATTGCAACTATCTTCCTTAGTATCAATCACATAAAAATCAGCAGGAAAGACAAGTTCATCTACTTGGACTAACACATCTTCAAGAACACCTATGGGGTATACTACAGATCTATCAGCTAGTTGAATCACAACTCTTGTTTCTTTCAAAGCACATGCATTAAGAGATTTATAGATGGAGAGAGGCATGACATTGATAGATGCACCAAGATCACACATGGCTTTTTTGATACCAACATTCCCAATTTTGCAAGAGATAGCAAACATACCTTTGTCCTTGCATTTGGTAGGGAGTTCTCTTTTAATAACAGCAGTAACTACCTCACCTACACTTACTTTCTCTCTTTCAGCAAGCTTCCTTCTATTTGTGCAAAGCTCCTTTAGAAATTTAGCGTACCTGGGAATCTGCTTAACAGCATCTAGTAGAGGTATATTGATTTGCACTTTTCTGAAAGTGTCAAGAATCTCCTTTTCTTCTTTTTCTTTTTGTGTTCTTTCAAATCTCTTGGGAAAAGGAGGAGGAATGTGGAAACTTACTTTTGGATCTGTCTTGTGCGCATGAGGTGGCTCAGATTGAGATGGAGAGGCTTCAGGTGGCCTTGGTTCTTTTTCTTGCTCATGATTAGTATCTTGAAGCTCTTTGCCACTTCTCAAGGTAATAGCACTAACATTCTGTCTGGGGTTGGTTTCAGTTTGAGAAGGGAGCTTACCTTGGGATTGCAGTTGGCCTATAGAGGTGGCCATTTGGCTTAGGTTTTGTTGCACACCTTGCATTGATGTGGTCATTTGGCCTAGGTCTTGTCGCACGCCTTGCATGGTGTTCACCATTGTTTCCATCATTGTTTGCATGATCTTTTCAAGGTTCTGATTAGGACTTGAGGGTGCTGGTTGGGCTTGATTTTTTTGGTAGCTTTGGTAGTTCTGATCACTGTTGCTCTTTCCATAGCTAAAATTGGGGTGATCTTTCCAACCTGGATTGTATGTATTGGAGTATGGATCATATCTGGGTTGGTTGTTGTACCTCCCCATTGCATTGACTTGGTGGTGATCTTCTTGGAGAGTAGGACATTGATCAGTAGGGTGTCCTACATGGAAGAAGATCTCACATGGCCTAGGAGGCTGAGGTGCTTGATTTTGTTGAGCTTGGCCAAGGGCGATCTTTTCCATAAGAGAGGTTAGTTTTGAAAGTTGAAATTCAACAGAGGATGTTCTTACCTCATAGATTCCTCTTTGCGCTTGCCCCTCTTCTTCATATTGCTTGGATGAAGCTGCAAGATTGAATATTAGTTCCTTCATCTCCCTTGGTGTCTTGTCTAGGATGGATCCTCCACAAGCTACATTTATGAGTTTCCTTTCTGATGGAATCAAGCCTCCATAGAAGAACTGAATGAGGGCTTTGTCTGACATATCATGTTGTGGACAACCTGTACATAGTCTTTCAAACCTTTCCCAATAATCATATAAGTCCTCAGTTGGTTTTTGCCTTATGCTAGTGATTTCTCTTATTATGCCAATTGATTTAGATGGTGGGAAGTATTTGTCCAAAAAGGCTTGGACCATATCATCCCAAGAAGTTATAGATCCAGGTGGCAAATAAAATAACCAATCCTTAGCATGGTCATCTAATGAAAAAGGAAAAGCTCTTAGTTTAACATGATCTTCAGAGATCCCTTGAGGTCCCATGGATGAGCAAATAATTTTAAATTCTTTTAAGTGCTTATGTGGATTTTTATTTTGCAAACCTCTAAATTTAGGAAGATGATGAATTAAACCTGATTTCAGTGCAAAGGGGACTGTAAGAGGTGGATAGGTGATGCAAAGTGGAGCATAATCACCTATAGGAGTTGCTAACTCCCTCATGGTTCTTTCCCTTTGTGCTTGTGGCCTATTTGCTGGATTTTCTTGAATTATCTGGCCTTGGACAGCATGTCCATCATGGGCAGCAGCTGGTGCTTGAGGTTCTGCCATTGGTGCGCAACTTGGTTGCTGGAGTGCAGGACTTTCGGCGGCCGAATGTTGGTGAGTTTCGGCGGCTGAAGGTTGAGCAGAATGTTCTGCAGGTGCAGAAACTTGCTTTCCAAGCCTTCTGAGAGTGCGTTCAATTTCTGGATCAAAGGGCAGAGTGTCCCTACTTTCAGATCTGGTCATGTAAGAAGAAATAAACAAACAAGTGAAGTCAATTCCCCGGCAACGGCGCCAATTTTTGACTGGAGCGGTTGTCGAAGCTGGTCAAAAATAACCTTCTTGGTTACCTACAAATACAACTGTAGACAGTGGTGAAGGATCGTGTCCACAGAGAATTGATTACCTATTTATTTTATCTTAATCAAGACCAATCAAACCAATGGAAAGCACAAGTGAAGGCAAGTAATTGCAAATAGAACAAAAGTAAAGTGCAAGGAAAGTAAAAAGGGGGTTTTTGAGATGATTTGATTAACAACTAATGAAAGCAATTAAAACAGCAAGTAATTAAAATAAAAGAGGAAGTCAATAAGAGAAAGGTCTAGTTGAAGATATGGATCCACTTCAGTTGTTTGGGTTGATCATTGAAACATGGTAATCTTGATTAACTCAATAGGTTGGTTATGGGGGTGGAAGACGCTTCTCACCACCATGTCTTTCCTTATGAACAAATTGATTAGGGAACGTCCTCTAACCAATTACTAATCAACAAATTGCCAAGGAACGTCCTTGGGCCATAGGCATCAAAACAATTGCCAATTGCATGAAGAACAAGAAAGATCCAAACCCTAACTACTCAAACGCATGAGATGATGTTAGATCATGCAATTTCTTGGTTTTTACACCAAGTGTTCTTAGATCAGAATATTTCCAGCAATTACGGACTAACAAATATCCTAATCAATAATCAATTAACTTTGCAATCAAGAATCAAGTGGCCAATTTGATCGAAACAACAAAGCAACCTTAGAATTAAGCACAATTGCATGAATATTGAATAAAATCAAAGACAAAAGTTTCTGTTCAGATTTCACAACCCTTTAAACAACCTTAGTTTCAACCAAACTTCAACTAGAAAGAGAGTTTCAGCCACTCATGGCTGAACCAAATAGAAAATAAAAGAAAAGAGAGCAAAAGATGAAGAACTAGGGTGAGAGAGGCCTTGGAAGAGGCTGCCGATTCTTGGAGAGGAAAAAACCTGTCTTCTTGTCTTCTTGAAGCCTTTAAATATGTCTTGAGAGGCTGCCTAGGGTTTCATGGAAGTCCAGGAGACTTTTAGAGGCTGTCCAAAGTGTCCTTGGTGTTGCATGTGCCTTGTTTGTGCATGAGTGAAGGCAAAAACGAGTTGCATGTGATTGAAGGCAAGTGGGGGCACTTTGGTCTTTTTACTTGCTGCCCAAGGTCTTCAAGATGTTGCCTAAATAGTTAAGAGGCTGCCCATGCACTAATAAGGAAGGTAGAGACTCCTTTTGAATTTTGAATGTGCATGGCACTAAGTAGGAAGCATGTGATCTTTGGATTTTCTTTCCTTAATAAGGGGGATCTTGAAATCCAATAATTGAATGTAAATATTGAAGATTTGGATCTCAAGATATTTCCCTTATTTGGCTCCTCAAATATGGCAACTTGGGATATGGCTTCTTGAACAAGGAAGGAGTGCAATGGAGCGCATTTTCGGCTGCCTAAGTTGAGTTTCGGAGGCTGGAATTTTGGAGGTTCGGCGGCCGAAGGAGGCCAATTTTCATCTCTGGAGCCAATGTTCGGCGGCCGAAGGTGCCGCCGAAGGTGGGGCAGTTTCGTCTCTGGACTGGGCTTTCGGCTGCCGAAAGTGCTGCCGAAGGTGGCTTTTCCAGATTTTGCACTTTTGAGCGTTTTTAAGAGCATTTTCTCTTGAATGTCCCTTTTCACCTAATATCTGCAAAACATGATTAAAACCACAAAATTAGGTAGAAAAGATGTAAATAGACACCAAGAATATCATGATAATATGGGCTAATTTATGCTCTATCAAGTTCCAATCAGGTGCTTGAATAATCAGGGCAGTCACAAGCAATTCTTTAATTATATCAAATGCCTTTTTGCAATCTGCATCAAAATCAAAGGTTACATCCTGTTGGAGCAATTTGCATAATGGCAATGTAATTTTAGAGAATCTTTGATGAACCTCCTATAGAAACCTGCATGGCCAAGGAATGACCGAATTTCCCTAACATTTGTGGGATAAGGCAGATTTTTAATGGTATCTAGCTTAGCTTTGTCCACTTCAATTCCCTTAGCTGAAACAACATGACCTAAAACCATCCCTTGATTAACCATAAAATGACATTTTTCATAATTAAGTACAAGATTAGACTCAAGGCATCTCTGTAGGATCTTTTCCAAGTTGGCAAGGCATTCTTCAAAAGAGTTGCCATGTACTGTGAAGTCATCCATGAACACTTCGATTGTCTTACCCACATAGTCAGAGAATATGCTCATCATGCATCGCTGAAAGGTGGTAGGTGCATTGCATAGTCCAAATGGTATTCTTCTGAAGGCAAAAGTGCCAAAAGGACAAGTGAAGGTGGTCTTCTCTTGGTCCTCTAGGGCAACTGGAATCTGATAAAAACCTGAATAACCATCAAGACAACAATAATGGGATTTACCTGCAAGCCTTTCTAGCATCTGATCAATGAATGGTAGAGGGAAGTGGTCTTTCCTTATTACAGCATTGAGCTTCCTATAGTCCATTCATACTCTCCATCCATTTTGAAATCTAGTGGGGACAAGTTCCCCTTCAGCATTTGGAACAATGGTAATTCCAGTTTTCTTTGGGACTACATGCACAGGACTTACCCATTTGCTATCAGAGATAGGATAGATAATACCTGCGTCTAGGAGCTTGACTATCTCCTTTTTCACCACTTCCATCATAGGAGGATTCAGTCTTCTTTGAACATCTCTGACTGGCTTGCATTCATCCTCCATGTGTATTCTATGCATGCATGTGGAAGGAGAAATACTTTTTATGTCATCTATGATCCATCCTATGGCACCCTTGTGCTTTTTCAGGACTCTCAGGAGGCTTTCTTCCTCAGTTTGGCTCAACTCATTGGACACTATTACTGGTAGTGTCTTGTCAGCTCCCAAGTACATGTATTTCAGATGGCCTGGAAGAGGTTTCAGATCTGATTCTGGTGCTTTCTGACTGGTGTTCTGCATTGGACTCGTTTCAGTTGCACCTTGCGCAAGATCTGACTGCAAAGGCGGGTTGGAAGAGCTTGCCTAGGCTGGAGGATGAAGAGTTGCACTGAAGATGGTTTCAGTCTGCAATGGGGGCTGAGGTGAGAGGTTCGGTGGCCGAAAGATGGTGGATTTTGGCGGCCGAAAGGTCATGGCTTTAGTTTGCGCAAGTCCTTTCTGAAGTGGTGCAGCAGAGTTTTCTTCATCTTGTGCTTGACTGCAATTTACCTGTTGGATGCTACAGACAGTCTCTTTCAGTTTTGGCTCTTTCTGGCTCTCATTCCTGCAAAGATCATCATTCAGAATACAATTTTGATTCTCATAAAAAATTTCCTAGCTTAAGCAGTCAACAATATCAAGACCATAAACAGAGGACATATCATGTGGATATTTCATAGCGTCATAGACATTATATTTAATGACTTCCCCTTCAAACTCCATAGTCAAAGTACCATCATACACATCAATCTTAGTTTTAGCAGTACTCAAGAAAGGACGTCCAAGAAGGATGTCAGAACTAGTATTGCAACTATCTTCCTTAGTATCAATCACATAAAAATCTATAGGAAAGACAAGTTCATCTACTTGAACTAACACATCTTCTAGAACACCTATGGGATATACCACAGATCTATCAGCTAATTGTATCACAACTCTTATATCTTTCAGTGTACATGCATTCAGAGATTTATAGATGGAAAGAGGCATAACATTTATAGATGCACCAAGATCACACATAGCTTTCTTAATTCCAACATTCCCTATTTTGCAAGAAATAGCAAACATACCTTTATCCTTGCATTTAATAGGGAGTTCTCTTTTATTCACAGCAGTAACAACTTCACCTACACTTACTTTCTCTTTCTCAGCAAGTTTTCTTCTATTGGTACACAATTCTTTCAGAAATATTGCATACCTGGGAATCTGCTTGACAACATCTAGTAGGGTATGTTGATTTCCACCTTTCTGAAAGTCTCAAGGATCTCCTTTTCTTCCTTTTATTTTTGTGTTCTTTCAAATCTCTTTGGAAAAGGAGGTGGAATGTGAAAATGTACCTTTTGATCAGTCTTCTGCGCAGGAATGGCTTCAGATGAGGCTCAGCTGGCTAGCTCAGGTGAGTGTTGCGCAGGAGTTGTTTCAATTTGCATAGGGATGGTCTCAGATTACACAGGCTCTTGTGCAACTTGCTTCTCTTCCTCGAATCTGGTATCTTGAAGTTCTTTCCCACTTCTCAAGGTGATGGCACTCACATTCTGTCTGGGGTTAGTTTCAGTTTGGGAATGAAGTTTACCTTGGGATTCATATTTGCTCATTAGCTGTCCTACCTGCTGTTGGAGAGTTTGCACAGAGTTTGTAAGTGTCTCTATCATTCTTTCAAGGTGCTGATTGGAATTTGAAGGTGCTGGTTGGGGCTGATTCCTGTGATAGTTCTGATAGTTCTGATTATTGTTAGCCCTTCCGTAGCTGAAATTGGGATGGTCTCTCCAGCCTGGATTGTATGTGTTGGAATATGGATCATGTCTAGGCTGGTTGTTATATCCTCTAATAGCATTAGCTTGCTGGTTGTCTTCTTAAAGAGTAGGACATTGATCAGTTGGATGTCCTACATATGCACAAATACCACATGGCCTAGGCGGCTGGGCTGCTTGAATCTGTTGAACCAGTCCTATGGCAAAATCTTTCATAACAGATTTCAGTTCAGAAATAGAAGGTGAACTTACCTCATTGACTCCTCTCTGCAGTTGCTTTTCTTCTCCATATTGCCTATATGAGGCTGCAAGTGTTGAGATCAACTCTCTCATCTCTCTAGGTGTCTTGTCTGCAATGGATCCTCCACAAGCTACATCAATGAACTTTCTTTCTGATGAGAGTTGTAATACCCGGCTGGAGTCCGGCATCGGAATTCTGCGTTCTGGTGGAATCCGGGATGTCGGAAGTGTCTAGAAGGGTTTGCTTTATGTTTTCTTAAGTGTTATGGTTGTTTTAAGGTTTTCAAGTTGCCATGAGATGTGTGTTGAAGAGAGAAAAGTCTAAGGGAAGTTTGCCAAATTCGGCCGCCGAAGGTAAGTTCGGCCGCCGAAAGTGCCCAATGTTCGGCTTCCGAAGCTCAGATTCGGCCCCCGAACGTTGCATGGTTTTGCATGCGATTCGGCAGCCGAAACTGAGTTGGCCAGCCAGCTCTTACGCGTTCCTTAGTCAGCATTTTGGACAGGTGTTGGCTCCAAACCCTGTCCAGAAGATTAGCCACATCTCCCCTGAGTTATTAGCAGCTCATGCACGTTTGTTGGGTTGCACAAGGTTTTGGAAGTTTGAAGCAAAAATGTGAGGTTTGAGAGTTGTGACTTTGAAGAGGAGTTGATCCATTTCTCTTTGTTCAGATCGTTCATCTTCTTGTTTACAGAGGGTAAGTGAAGATCTTGAACATGTTTTAATGGTTTCCAACAGGTTTAGGAAAGGTGGGGTAGAGATGCATGCTTGGATAAGGCAGGGTGTAGTTTTGAGGATTTGTGCATGTATACATCATTTTGTGTTATGTTTGATGTGTTTTGTTGGGGTTTTTAGATAGTTTTGGACCCCTTTGTCCATATACATGAGTATATGTGTGTTGAGGAGTTGAGTGTGCATGTTTTGAGAGATTGAAAGGATGGAGGAGCTTGTTTGCCGTCGGGGCTGAGTTCTGGATGAACTCAGGTTCGGCAGCCGAAGGTTCATTCGGCCGCCGAACCTCTTGCATGGTAGCTTAGGCTGCCACAGCTTGCCCCCGCCAGTTTTGCATGTTCGGCTCTGTTTGGGGGATTCGGCCGCCGAAGGTTAGAGACTTTCGTCTCTGGAATGCCTTTTGGCCCCCGAAACTTGCCCCCGAAAGGGTTCGGCCGCCGAAGCTTGAGATTCGGCCGCCGAAAGTGTTCTGTCCAACTTTCTTTTGCATGCTTTGCATGAGGTTTAGAGTGAGGTTAAGGGGAGTCTTGGAAAGTTTAATAGAGTTGGTCATAAGCTAGTTTGGTCCCTCATTTGAGTTTATCTGTACCTATACAGACCCGAGGAACCAGAGAGAGCAGCAGTAAGTACTGCCCAGCGTTTTCAGAGCCTGCAGAGTCAGTCAGTCCAGTTAGCCAGAGGTGAGTGGAACTAAACTTAACTCTTTTAATTGACTAATGGAATGTTTTAGCATATCTCATGCATCATGATTATGCCATAGGTTGATTACATTAGTATCCACGAATATGTTGCATTGCATAGTTATTTGTTGATGTGGGTGAATGCTGAATGATCCAATAGTCTCAGACAGGAAGTCCAGGAGCCTTTGACTACGCCCTGGCAGGTATAGTAAAGACCAGGAGCCTTTGACTACGCCCTGGCAGGTATAGGAAAGACCAGGAGCCTTTGACTACGCCCTGGCAATGGTAAGTACAGAGGTGTTATATACACATATACATATATGACAGGAAGACCAGGTGCTCGATTCTACGCCCTGGCACAGAGTTACTGGGACTATGTGGTGACAGGTTTACTCTTGATGTGGTTTGTCTGTGTTATGACGCATTCCATGAGAGCATGTTTTACTGAGATGTTTTACTGTTCTACTCACTGGGCTATAGAGCTCATCCCACTCCCTTAACCCCAGTTTTGCAGGTTCAGTGTACAGTGTACAGGGACAGTCCAGCAGAGTACAGAAAGAGTAAAAGAGCTTGTAATAGTATAGCGTGGACATGTAAATTTTAAAGAGCTGTTATAATTGTGTGTCTAAAGGTAGACATGTGCTTGACTTAGTAATGTATGCGTTGTACATGATCTGGATATGTATATATGTTTTACTGTATGTGAAAAACCAGGCTTAACAGGTATGAGATCTAGAGTAAGCTCTAGTCAGGGGTACAGAGTACAGAGTACAGAGTACAGAGTACAGAGATAGTGCATGCACAGGTTAAGCCTTGGTACAGAGAAAAGAATTTTTAGTTTTCACAGAAAATGTATGATCATGTATGAGTTTTACAGGTACACAGAGAGTATAGCAGGCTTGCTACGGGTTCTGGCGGCCTTAAGCCGACCTGAATCCTAGCGCCGGTGACGGTCCATTTTGGGGTCGTTACAGATTGGTATCAAAGCCCTAGGTTCACAGGATCGGACCTATAGAGACAGTGTCGGGCTCATAGAGGGTAGAAGTGGTCAAGCACAATAGGAAATCATGTCCACTAGGATAGGGTGTTGCGTCCTATCTGTGGTATGCCATGAGTTATGCATGTGCCTTATTGTTATGTGTTGTTTATGTGCTAAAGTGCTCTGTTATATGCTGTGGTTTCAGAGAAAGATGAGAGGAACTCGTCGATCAGCTCGATTGACTGGAGTCCCACCAGAGAATGAGAGACCAGCTGCTCGTCCTCCTGCATTGCCAAGGGCAAGGTCGCAAAGATCTAGCAGGGAAGGTACGTCAATAGACCCTAGAAGGTCTGTCGACGAGAGCAGAAGAGGAACAGCGAGAGGAGAAAGATCAGAGGAAAGGAGGGAAGCTATGGAGATTGATCAGTCGAGAGATGATAGCATGGGTATAGGCAGATTTGAGGAAGGTATGGGAGAGTCACAGGGAGGTGCTCAGACCTCAGGTTTTGGCTATCCAGAGTATCCGATGGGAGGTATGTCGGAGTACTCTAGTTTTGTCCCATATCCTCTGTACATGCCATATATGCCTTATCTGTAATACCCGGCTAGAATCCGGCATCGGACTTCCTGTTGTCCGGTAGAATCCGGGGTGTCGGACTTCTAGAGGCGGGTAGGATTTATGTTTGACTACGTGGTGTGTTTTGTGTTGATGTGTTAAGGGTACTGGCAGTGAGTTTTGAGATGAAAAGACCCAAGGCAGCTGAGCCAAGTTCGGCCGCCGAAGGTAAGTTCGGCCGCCGAAAGTGCTCAGGTTCGGCTTCCGAATGCAGGTTCGGCCCCCGAATGTTGCATGATTTTGCATGCGCTTCGGCAGCCGAAGCTGAGTTGCTGAGCCAGCAGTTTTGTATCTCTTAGTCAGCCTTTGTGGACAGGTGTTATCACCAGAGCATGTCCAGAAGTTGATTACATCTCCCCTGAGTTATTAGCAGCTCATTCACGTTTGTTGGGTTGCACAAGGTTTTGGAAGTTTGAAGCAAAAAGCTAAGTTTGTGAGAGTTTGAGCGTTTGAGGAAGTTGGTCCGTTTTCCTTAGTTCCGAGTGTTCATCTTCTTGTTACAGGAGGTAAGTAATGCTCTTGAACTTGGGAAGGTGTTTTCTGAAGGTTTTATGGAAGTTAAGGGAAAGAGATGCATGCTTAGGGTATAAGTGGTGGTGTTGATGAGTTATGTATGTATATATGTTTATGTGTTATGTGTGCTTTGTTGTTTGGGGTTAGTAGATAGTTTTGGACCCCTGTGAACATATACTTATGTATATGAGTGTGGAGGAGTTGATATATGCATGTTTGGAGATGTTAAAGGGAAGGAGGAGCTTGGTTTGCCGTCGGGCTGAGTTCTGGATGAACTCAGGTTCGGCAGCCGAAGGTTCATTCGGCCGCCGAACCTCTTGCATGGTGGCTTAGGCTGCCACAGCTTGCCCCCGTGAGTTTTGCATGTTCGGCTCTGTTTGGAGCCTTCGGCCGCCGAAGGTGCCGCCGAAGGTGCTTGAGTTTCGTCTCTGGAGAAGACTTTCGGCCGCCGAACCTGCCGCCGAAAGTGTTCTGTCCAGCTTTCCTTTGCATGCTTTGCATGAGGTTGAGAGTGAGTTTAAGGGGAGTCTGGGGAAGTTTAATAGAGTTGGTCATAAGCTAGTTTGGTCCCTCATTTGAGTTTATCTGTATCTGTACAGACCAGAGGAACCAGAGAGAGCAGCAGTGAGTACTGCTCCAGAGATTTCAGAGCCTGCTCAGTCAGTCAGTCCAGTTAGCCAGAGGTGAGTGGAACTAAATTTAACTCTTTTCATTGACTAATGGAATGTTTTAGCATATCTCATGCATCATGATTATGCCATAGGTTGAGTGCATTAGTATCCACGAATATGTTGCATTGCATAGTTAGTTGTTGATGTGGGTAAATGCTGGATGATCCAATAGTCACAGACAGGAAGTCCAGGAGCCTTTGACTACGCCCTGGCAGGTATAGTAAAGACCAGGAGCCTTTAACTACGCCCTGGCAGGTATAGCAAAGTCCAGGAGCCTTTGACTACGCCCTGGCAATGGTAAGCACAGAGGTGTTATATACACATATACATATATGACAGGAAGACCAGGTGCTCGATTCTACGCCCTGGCACAGAGTTACTGGGACTATGTGGTGACAGGTTTACTCTTGATGTGATTTGTCTGTGTTATGACGCATTCCATGAGATCATGTTTTACTGAGATGTTTTACTGTTCTACTCACTGGGCTATAGAGCTCATCCCACTCCCTTCCCCCAGTTTTGCAGGTTCAGTGTACAGTGTACAGGGACAGTCCAGCAGAGTACGGAAAGAGTAAAGAGATTTGTAATAGCTTAGAGTGGACATGTAATATGAAAGAAATGTAATAATTGTGTGTCTAAAGGTAGCCGTGTGCTTGACTTAGTATTGTATGTGTTGTACATGATCTGGATATGTATATATGTCTTTCTGTATGTGAAAAACCAGGCCTACCAGGTATGAGTTAACCCATCTAGAGCAAGCTCTAGTCAGGGGTACAGAGTACAGAGTACAGAGTACAGAGATAGTGCATGCACAGGTTAAGCCTTGGCTCAGCAAAGAGTTTTTATTTTCACAGAAAATGTATGATCATGTATGAGTTTTACAGGTACACAGAGAGTATAGCAGGCTTGCTACGGGTTCTGGCGGCCTTAAGCCGACCTGAATCCTAGCGCCGGTGACGGTCCATTTTGGGGTCGTTACATTATCCTTATTACCCACCATATCCTATGTATCCATCTTCCCCTACCCATCCAAGTGCAGCACACCCAGGGCCAAATGAACCAGTACCACCACCAGAACCAGTAGCCCCTGTTGACAGACATCAACCTAGCTCATCTGGAGGTAAAGTGCAAATGACGGAGTACTTGAAATTGGATGCTCCTAAATACAACACGGGAGATGATCCATTTGATTACCTCAGAGCAGTTAGGATGATAACCAGTGAATTGGGAGCAAATGATAGAAGAGCCATTGAGATGGCAGGTTTCACATTAAAATGCAAGAAAGCCAGAGAATGGTTTAAGAACTATGTGGAACCCAGAATGGACAGCATGTCATGGGGAGAGTTCGCCAATGCGTTTGCAGGGTGGGCTTTTCCTGACAGTTCTCGGGAGATGAAAGTGATAGAGTTCGAACAGTTGCGACAGACAGATGAGATGAGTGTTGATGAATTCACAGATAAGTTCCTGGATTTGCTTCAGTATGTGGGTCAAGCCTATGATACTGATCAGAAGAAGGCAAGGAGATATACTATGAGATTGCATCCCAGGTATGCTTCCTTGATTCTTCCAGCAGAAAAGGAGAGTTTCCACACCATAGTGGACGCAGCCAGGAAAATGGAAGCTAGTGCCCATATTCAGAAACAATCAAAGGCACAGGCTTCGGGTTCGAAGGCCCCCAGTGGAGGCACTTCAGGCAGCAAGAGATGGGACAGAGCAAAAGGAACAAAGAATAAGTTCTGGAATAAAGTCAAGTCAGGTCTGGGAATAGGTAGTGGCTCAAGCTCTGGCACAGCTCCAGTCTGCAGAAGATGCGGAAAACCACATGGCGGAGTTTGTCGGTTGGGATCTACAGCTTGTTTTAGATGTGGACAGGAAGGGCATATTGCTCGGGATTGTCCTCAGGTGACTTTTGCGCCATCCCAGCAGATGAGTTCAGGCAGTGTGGTACAGCCAGTTGTACGGCCAGCAGCTCCAGTCATGCCTCAGAGTAGTGGCAGAGGTAGAGGGAGAGGGGCAGCCTCTACTTCAGCAGCAGGTTCCCGAGGTGGAAATCCGGTAGCCCCAGCACGGATTTTCACAGTGACACAGGAGGAGGCTAACATGTCGAACACAGTGGTGTCAGGTAATCTCATCATTGGGTGTTCAGATGTGTATGCTTTGATGGACCCCGGTGCTTCTCATTCCTTTATTGCTTCGAGAGCCATAGAGAGATTGGGGTTGATCAGTTCTGAGTTAGAGTATCCTCTCTGGGTCAGTGGACCTAAATGTGACCCATCAGTGGCAGTGTCAGTCTGTCGTTTCAGTCCAGTGTTTATAGAGGGTAGATACCTTTCAGCTGACCTTGTGGTTCTAGATTTGACGGATTTTGATGTCATTCTAGGGATGGATTGGTTATCTACATATAGTGCTACTTTGGACTGTAGAGAGAAGCTAGTGAGTCTCAGAGATCAGGATGGGTCAGAGTGTGTCTTCAGAGGAGACAGGAGAGGTACACCCAGAGGTATGATTTCAGCCCTTCAGGCTCGTCGTTTGCTTAGGAGGGGTTGTCAGGGGTTTCTAGCTCATGTGAGAGAGCTAGACAGTCAGGTGAGGGAACCAGCCGCAGTACCAGTCGTCCGAGAGTTTCTCGATGTGTTCCCAGACGATTTACCAGGACTCCCACCTGCTAGGGAGATAGGGTTTGAAATTGAATTGCTGCCAGGTACCAGACCTATCTCTATTCCTCCCTACAGGATGGCACCAGCAGAGTTAAAAGAGTTAAACGAGCAGTTGCAGGACTTGGTAGATAAGGGTTTCATCCGCCCTAGTACCTCACCTTGGGGTGCTCCAGTGCTCTTTGTCAGAAAGAAGGATGGATCCCTTAGACTTTGTATCGACTACAGACAGTTGAACAAGGTCACTATCAAGAATAGATATCCGCTACCTCGGATTGCTGATCTCTTTGACCAGCTAGCTGGAGCAGGTTGTTTCTCGAAAATAGATCTGAGATCCGGGTATCATCAGTTGAGAGTCAGAGAGGCAGATGTGCCTAAGACAGCTTTCAGGACCAGATATGGGCATTATGAGTTCTTAGTGATGCCGTTCGGGTTGACTAACGCCCCTACAGCATTCATAGATCTCATGAACAGAGTTTTCAGTGAGTTTCTGGATCACTTTGTCATTGTGTTCATCGATGATATTTTAGTGTATTCCAGAGATGCAGAGGAGCATGCCCAGCATCTGAAGATAGTTTTGCAGACACTGAGAGAGCATGGTTTATATGCCAAGTTCTCGAAGTGTGAGTTTTGGTTGAGGAGCATTTCCTTCTTGGGACATGTGGTATCAGCAGAGGGTATTGAGGTAGACCCCAAGAAGATAGAGGCTGTAGCTAACTGGCCCAGACCCATGACAGTGACTGAGATTAAAAGCTTTCTGGGACTGGCAGGTTACTACAGGAGGTTCGTTCAGAACTTCTCAAAGATAGCGGCTCCTATGACCAAATTGACTCAGAAGAACCAGAAGTTTGTCTGGTCAGACCAGTGTGAAGAGAGCTTTGAGGAGCTCAAGCGGAGATTGACCACAGCACCAGTGTTAGCTCTGCCTGTCAGTCATGAGGATTTCACAGTGTTCTGTGATGCATCTCGAGTGGGATTGGGCTGTGTATTGATGCAGAGTGATAGGGTGATAGCTTATGCTTCGAGACAGTTGAAAAAGCACTTGTTGAATTACCCCACCCATGACCTAGAGATGGCAGCAGTTATCTTTGCACTTAAGATGTGGCGGCATTACCTCTACGGGGTTAAATGCGAGATCTTCACTGATCACAAGAGTTTACAGTACATCTTGAGTCAGAGAGAGCTGAATTTGAGGCAGAGAAGATGGGTAGAATTGCTCAGTGATTATGATTGTAAGATCCAGTATCATCCGGGTAAGGCGAATGTTGTGGCAGACGCCCTAAGCCGGAAGTCACTAGGCAGTTTATCCCATATAGCAGCAGAGCGGAGACCAGTTGTGATGGAGCTGTACAAGCTCTTAGAAGAGGGGTTACAGTTAGAGTTGTCTGGTACAGGTGCGTTGATAGCACAGGTGCGAGTGACACCTGTGTTTCTGGAGCAGATAGCTCAGAGACAGCATGAGGACCCTGAATTGATGAAAATTGCCAGGACTGTTCAGTCAGGCAACAGTGCAGAGTTTCGTTTTGACAGCAAAGGGATCCTCCGTTATGGGAGTCGCCTTTGTGTACCAGATAGGAGTAATGTGAAGGAAGACGTTATGAGGGAAGCTCATAATGCGCGGTATAGTGTTCACCCAGGAGCCACCAAGATGTATCAGGATCTGAAAAGGGTCTATTGGTGGCCAGCCATGAAGAAAGAAGTGGCGCAGTTTGTGACAGCTTGTGAAGTTTGCCAGAGGGTGAAACTAGAGCATCAGAAACCAGCAGGAATGCTTAACCCATTGCCGATTCCAGAGTGGAAATGGGAGAACATAGCTATGGATTTTGTAGTGGGTTTACCAGCAGCGTCCAACAGGATAGACTCTATATGGGTGATTGTGGACAGACTCACGAAATCTGCTCATTTTCTTCCAGTTCGGAGTAACTATTCTGTGGATAAGTTGGCACAGGTCTATCTGGATGAGATAGTGAGATTGCATGGTGTTCCAGTGTCGATAGTGTCAGATAGAGGACCTCAGTTTACTTCCAGATTTTGGCGAAGTCTGCAGAGTGTGATGGTCACGAGATTAGAGTTTAGCACTGCTTTCCACCCACAGACTGATGGACAGTCAGAGAGGACCATCCAGACCATAGAGGATATGCTTCGACTGTGTGTGTTAGACTTTGGCGGTTCTTGGAGGCAGCATCTACCTTTGGTGGAGTTTGCCTACAATAACAGCCATCATGCTAGCATAGGGATGGCTCCTTATGAAGCTTTGTATGGGAGGAAGTGCAGATCCCCTGTTTGCTGGGAAGAGATAGGAGAGAAGGCTCTTGCAGGGCCAGAGTTAGTAGAGATTACTAGTCGAGTAGTGCCCGTGATCAGAGATAGAATCAGGACAGCGCAGAGTAGACAGAAAAGTTACGCAGACGTTCGCAGAAAACAGTTAGAGTTTCAGGAGGGTAATTGGGTATTGCTAAAAGTGTCTCCAATGAAAGGAGTGGTTCGTTTTGGGAAGAAGGGTAAGTTAGCTCCACGGTACATTGGACCCTTTGAGATTTTGCAAAGGATCGGAAATGTGTCGTATAAGTTGGATTTACCTGCTTCTATGGAGAGAATTCACCCGGTATTTCATGTTTCTATGCTACGACAGTTTGTGTCAGATCCGAATCAGGTTCTGAGTGAGCCTGAGGTGGAGATTCATACAGATCTCACCTATAAAGAGCAGCCAGTGCGGATTCTGGACACGCAGATCAGACAGCTAAGGAACAAAGAGATTCCGATGGTGAAAGTTCTGTGGAACCACCATAATCTCGAAGAGTGTACTTGGGAGACGCGAGAGTCTATGCTCCAGCAGTATCCATATTTGTTTTGAGGTTAGTTTCCTCCTTTTTATGTGTTACTTGTTTGTTTTTGGAACATTCGAGGACGAATGGTCTTAAGGAGGGGAGAATGTAATACCCGGCTGGAGTCCGGCATCGGAATTCTGCGTTCTGGTGGAATCCGGGATGTCGGAAGTGTCTAGAAGGGTTTGCTTTATGTTTTCTTAAGTGTTATGGTTGTTTTAAGGTTTTCAAGTTGCCATGAGATGTGTGTTGAAGAGAGAAAAGTCTAAGGGAAGTTTGCCAAATTCGGCCGCCGAAGGTAAGTTCGGCCGCCGAAAGTGCCCAATGTTCGGCTTCCGAAGCTCAGATTCGGCCCCCGAACGTTGCATGGTTTTGCATGCGATTCGGCAGCCGAAGCTGAGTTGGCCAGCCAGCTCTTACGCGTTCCTTAGTCAGCATTTTGGACAGGTGTTGGCTCCAAACCCTGTCCAGAAGATTAGCCACGTCTCCCCTGAGTTATTAGCAGCTCATGCACGTTTGTTGGGTTGCACAAGGTTTTGGAAGTTTGAAGCAAAAAGGTGAGGTTTGAGAGTTGTGACTTTGAAGAGGAGTTGATCCATTTCTCTTTGTTCAGATCGTTCATCTTCTTGTTTACAGAGGGTAAGTGAAGATCTTGAACATGTTTTAATGGTTTCCAACAGGTTTAGGAAAGGTGGGGTAGAGATGCATGCTTGGATAAGGCAGGGTGTAGTTTTGAGGATTTGTGCATGTATACATGATTCTGTGTTATGTTTGATGTGTTTTTTTGGGGTTTTTAGATAGTTTTGGACCCCTTTGTCCATATACATGAGTATATGTGTGTTGAGGAGTTGAGTGTGCATGTTTTGAGAGATTGAAAGGATGGAGGAGCTTGTTTGCCGTCGGGGCTGAGTTCTGGATGAACTCAGGTTCGGCAGCCGAAGGTTCATTCGGCCGCCGAACCTCTTGCATGGTAGCTTAGGCTGCCACAGCTTGCCCCCGCCAGTTTTGCATGTTCGGCTCTGTTTGGGGGATTCGGCCGCCGAAGGTGCCGCCGAAGGTTAGAGACTTTCGTCTCTGGAATGCCTTTTGGCCCCCGAAACTTGCCCCCGAAAGGGTTCGGCCGCCAAAGCTTGAGATTCGGCCGCCGAAAGTGTTCTGTCCAGCTTTCTTTTGCATGCTTTGCATGAGGTTTAGAGTGAGGTTAAGGGGAGTCTTGGAAAGTTTAATAGAGTTGGTCATAAGCTAGTTTGGTCCCTCATTTGAGTTTATCTGTACCTATACAGACCCGAGGAACCAGAGAGAGCAGCAGTAAGTACTGCCCAGCGTTTTCAGAGCCTGCAGAGTCAGTCAGTCCAGTTAGCCAGAGGTGAGTGGAACTAAACTTAACTCTTTTAATTGACTAATGGAATGTTTTAGCATATCTCATGCATCATGATTATGCCATAGGTTGATTACATTAGTATCCACGAATATGTTGCATTGCATAGTTATTTGTTGATGTGGGTGAATGCTGAATGATCCAATAGTCTCAGACAGGAAGTCCAGGAGCCTTTGACTACGCCCTGGCAGGTATAGTAAAGACCAGGAGCCTTTGACTACGCCCTGGCAGGTATAGGAAAGACCAGGAGCCTTTGACTACGCCCTGGCAATGGTAAGTACAGAGGTGTTATATACACATATACATATATGACAGGAAGACCAGGTGCTCGATTCTACGCCCTGGCACAGAGTTACTGGGACTATGTGGTGACAGGTTTACTCTTGATGTGGTTTGTCTGTGTTATGACGCATTCCATGAGAGCATGTTTTACTGAGATGTTTTACTGTTCTACTCACTGGGCTATAGAGCTCATCCCACTCCCTTAACCCCAGTTTTGCAGGTTCAGTGTACAGTGTACAGGGACAGTCCAGCAGAGTACAGAAAGAGTAAAAGAGCTTGTAATAGTATAGCGTGGACATGTAAATTTTAAAGAGCTGTTATAATTGTGTGTCTAAAGGTAGACATGTGCTTGACTTAGTGATGTATGCGTTGTACATGATCTGGATATGTATATATGTTTTACTGTATGTGAAAAACCAGGCTTAACAGGTATGAGATCTAGAGTAAGCTCTAGTCAGGGGTACAGAGTACAGAGTATAGAGTACAGAGTACAGAGTACAGAGTACAGAGATAGTGCATGCACAGGTTAAGCCTTGGTACAAAGAAAAGAATTTTTAGTTTTCACAGAAAATGTATGATCATGTATGAGTTTTACAGGTACACAGAGAGTATAGCAGGCTTGCTACGGGTTCTGGCGGCCTTAAGCCGACCTGAATCCTAACGCCGGTGACGGTCCATTTTGGGGTCGTTACAAGAGTAATCCTCCATAGAAGAACTCTATGAGGGACTTATCTAACATATCATGTTGTGGACAACCTGTACACAGTCTTTCAAAGCTTTCCCAATAATCATATAAATCCTCAGTTGGTTTCTATCTTATGCTAGTGATTTCTCTTATTATGCCAATGGCTTTAGGTGTTGGGAAATATTTGTTCAGAAAAGTTATAACCATATCATCCCAAGAAGTGATAGATCCAGGTGGCAAATAAAATAACCAATCCTTAGCATAGTCATCTAATGAAAAAGGAAAAGCTCTTAACTTAACATGATCTTCAGAAATACCTTGAGGTCTCATAGATGAACAGACAATATTGAACTCTTTCAAGTGCTTGTGTGGATTTTTATTTTGCAAACCTCTAAATTTAGGAAGAAGATGGATCAAACCTGTTTTCAGTTCAAAGGGAACTGTCAGAGGTGGATAGGTGATGCAAAGTGGTGTTTGATCGCCTACAGGTGTTGCCAATTCTCTCATGGTTCTTTCTCTTGGCATTGGAGCTCTAATGGCTAGATTTTCTTGAATTATTTGGTCATGGATAGCATGTCCATTATGGACAGCATGTTGTGCATTAGGTTCAGCCATTGGTGCGAAGTGCGGTGGCTGGAGAAGGGAAGGTTCGGCGGCCGAATGTTGATGAAGTTCGACGGCCGAATGTGTGGTAGAAGGTTCAGGCGCAATGGCTTGCTTTCTGAGTCTCCTGATTGTGCGTTCAATTTCTGGATCATAAGGTAGAGTGTCCCTACGTTCAGATCTGCTCATGAAAGAAAAATAAACAAGTTAGAACAATTCCCCAGCAACGACGCCAATTTTTGACTCGCGGTTGTCGAAGCCGGTCAAAAATAACCTTTCCGGTTATCAACAATTTTACAACTGCAGATAGTGGTAAAGGATCAAATCCACAAAGAATTGAAAACTTATCTATTTTTCTCAATAAGACCAAGAGATTAAACTGAATGAGAAACTGAAAGCAAGTAACTGAAAGCGGAACAAAAGTAAAGTGCAATAAAAGTAAAAAGGGGGGTTTTGAGATTGAATTGATTAGCAAACTACTGAAAGCAATTAAATGAGCAAGTAATTAAAATAAAAGAGAAATTCAATATGAGAAAGGTCTAGTTGAAGAGATGGATCCACTTTGGTTGTTTGGATTGATCATTGAAACTTATGTTCTCTTGATTGATTCAATAGATTAGTTATGGAGATGGAAAACGCTTCTCACCACCATGTCTCTCCTTATGATTAAATCAATTAGGGAACATCCTCTAATCAATTACTAATTAACAAATTGCCAAGGAACGTCCTTGGGCCTTAGGCATCAAAACAATTGTCAATTGCATGAAGAAATAGAGAGATCCAATCCTAGCTACCTAAACGCATGGAGATGTTGCTAGATCATATAATTCCTTAGTTGTTACACCAAGTGTTCTTATATTTGAATAATTCCAGCAATTACGGACTAAAAATTATCCAAACTAACAATCAATTACCTTGCAATCAAGAATCAAGTGGCCAATTTGATCAAAACAAGAAAGTAATCATAGATTCAAGCACCAAATTGTATGAATATTGAACAATTCAAAGAGAAATAGTTTATGTTCAGATCTCACAATCCATAAAACAACTTTAGTTTCAACCAATCTTCAACTAGAATAAAAGGTTTCAGCCACTCATAGCTTAAACAAAACAGAAAATAAAAGGAGAGCACAAGAGATGAAGAACTGAAGATGGAGATGGAGAGGCTTGGTGCGCCTTGCCTTGGCCGGATGGGAGAGAGGATGAGTCCAGTCTTCGGCTGGCCTTTAGAAGTGTTTAAATATGTCTTGAGGTGCTGTCTTAGGGTTTCAAGAGGCTGCCCACGTTTTTAAGAGGCTGCCCAAAATGCCCTTGGTCCAAGATGTACCATCCATGCACATGTGAGAAGGGAAAAATGTGGGGCATGTGTGGCTTGTGCAAGAGTGGATCTTTTGGTCTTTGTTTGCTGCCCAAGTGTCTTCAAGATGCTGCCCAAGGTGCCCAAGACTTGCCTTCATACTCTCCTTGCCGCCCATGCACTAATAAGGAAGGTGGAGCCTCCTTTGCAATTTGAATTTTGAATGTGCAAGGCATGAGGTGGCAAGCATGTGATCTTTGGATTTGGCTTCCTTGATAAGCTGGATTTTGAAATTCAAAATTTGAATATGAATCTTGAAGATTTGAAATTCAAAATACTTTCCTTATTTGGCTCTTCATTTATGGCAACTTGAGACTTGGCTTCTTGAATAAGGAAAAGGCTACTTGGAGATTTGAAATTTGAATTTCAAATTGCTTTGGCTGAATGTTCTTTCCTTCTTTGCCACTTTCCTTATTTAGAACTTTCCTTATTTAGCTTCACTTGAATTCAACTTGGCAGGCTTGCTCTCCTTTGCTCCATTTAAGGCAGTTTTAAGGGTATTTTCTCCAAAATGTCCTTTTTCACCATTTTCTGCAAAATAATGTCAAGAGCACTAAATTAAGCAGAAATCATGTAAATAATCATCAATAATATCAAGATAAAATGGACTAAAATATGTTCTATCAGTATGATAACCAAGTATAGACTTTGGTTGATCCACCTGAAGGTGCTAAGGTAATTGAATGCAAATGGATTTATAAACTAAAGGCCGATAATACCTTCAAAGGTAGACTAGTGGCAAAAGTTTTCAAGCAAACTCATGGTATACACTTGAGGATGTGTATATGACACAACCCGAGGGTTTTGTTGATTCAAAGACCCCTAACAAGGTTTGCAAGCTTCAAAGATCCATATATGGTATTGAAGTAAGCATTTCGAAGTTGGAATCTTCATTTTGATGAAGCAATAACAAAGTTTGGCTTCCTCAAGAACGAAGATGAGCCTTGTGTGTACAAGAAGGCTAGTGGGAGCATTATGGTGTTTCTAGTCTTATATACAGACGACATATTACTCATTGGAAATGACATCCCAACATTATGAAGTGTTAAGCAATGGTTAGGGAAATATTTCTCAATAAAAGTCTTAGGAGAAGCCGAGACTATACTGGGTATAAAGATCTGTAGAGATAGATTGCATCGACTCTTGGGACTAAGTCAAGAAAAGTACATAACCAAAGTACTGAAGAGGTTCAGTATGCTAGAATCCAAGAAAGGGTATGTATCTTTATCACACGGAGTAATTATTAGTAAAGGGGATTGTCCCTCTACTAGAGAGGATAGGAAATACATTAGTAAGATTCCAAATGCATTTGCCATTGGATCTATCATGTATGCCATATTATGTACTCGACTTGATGTCGCACATGCATTAAGTATCACAAGTAGATATCAACAGGATCCAGGTGTAAAACAATGGATTGCTGTTAAAGGAATCTTAAAGTACTTACGAAGGACTAAAGATCTTTTCTTAGTGTATGATGGTCAGGAAGAGCTTTTCATAAAAGGTTATGTGTTTTGTTTGAATGGAGGTATTGTAAGCTGGAAGGGTTCAAAGGAAGAAATTATCGCTGATTCTACTATAGAGTCTGAGTATATTGCGGCTTGTGAAGCTGCTAAGGAGTCTATTTGAATTAGAAAGTTCATTAAAGAATTAGGAGTTGTCCCTAGCATCCTAGATCCATTAGAACTGTTATGTGACAACAACAGGGCCATTGCATAAGTTAAGGAGTGCTAGTCACGCTAGAAATCCAAACATATACTCAGAAGGTACCATCTCATTTGAGAGATCGTCGAAGAAGGGATCGTCAAGATAAGCAAGATTTCAAGTCAAGACAATGTAGTTGATCCTCTAACTAAGTAGTTAGCTAGAGACAAACATGAGGGACATGTTAAATCATTCGGGCTTAAATCTATGCCTGATTGGGACTAGTTCTAGTAGGAGATTGTTAGTGTAAGTCCTAGTCCCATGTACACTGTAAAGTTATTATATCTATGATAAATAAAGATGAGGCATTTGTTTTATCACTTTGTTTATAGCTGTGCATATTAAATTGATAAAACATCCTTGAATGTTGGGTCTGTTTAAGTTATCAAGTGTGAGGCACTTGGTAATACAACCTTGGAACTTCAAAGAACAATATTCTAAACTTCCTTAGTCAATCATTATCATGGGAGTGACATTGAACTAAGGCTAGTATGGTCTCTGTGAGATGATCATATTTTATGGGTCATAGGATATTGGATATCAATCAGAGAACATAAATACAAGTTAAGAACGTTGTATTTGGAAACGATCCACTTATGAGAACACTACATGCTTGAAAGTCATAAGTGTCTCTCTAGTGATACTTGTATTAGAAGTCCTTAGACTGGAAATCTCTATGGATGCCTAGATGAGTCCTTATATGGTTTGACTTATACCTAACACACCAGTAAATGGGTTGGTAAGTACGAATATGATTGGGTATGCCACAATTCATGCTAAGCAATATGAGAGAAATGAAGGGATTACCTCTCTCGAAGAAAGAGAAAATATCATCGGCCACTTGACTAGAGAAACTGAGAAGGGTGTGGTCATATCTAAATTATATGATAAGAGTTATCATTAATTTGATTGATTTAGTATCACTAATAGGTCAAGAAAAATGATTTAGCAATGATTAAGGATGACTTGTTCCATGCCTTATGCAAATCATGATATCTTATGGCAAATGATTGTAGTAGTTCACTAGTAGGGTGATTTTGTGAGCAAATTCATAACTATTCAATTTGAGTAATTGTAATATCTTACTAGAGACCAATTATAATTTATAAACCTTAAAAATCCACTGCCAACATTGAATAGTCCTATAGCATCGCACACGATGAAATTTGGACAAAGGGTACTTTGGTATTTTCCTTATTAGACTATTAATAAGTGTTTTGTTTAAAATATTATCAATGGGCTCATGTGAATTTCGAAATACATTCCTAGGCCTATTTAATGTGGCTTAAGGTCTGATATAATTAGTTAATTAAAAGGTTTATGATAGAGCCAAATTTAGACCATTTTATCATGTTGTTATTAATGTTAATTTACACTTTTTCTGCTTAATTCTGTGGTTTTGATCTTATTTTGCAGAAAATAGTGTAAAGAGGTAATTTGGTGAAAATGCTATTAAAACTGCCTAAAAAGGGATAAAGGAGAACAAGCTTATTGCCCAAGTCAAGTTGCAGCTGAAATGAAGATAAATAAGGAAAGTGCTAAATAAGGAAAGTGGTAAATAAGGAAAGTACATTCAGCAGAGTAATTTGAAATTCAAATTTCAAATCTTCGAGAAATCTTTCCCTCATTCAAGAAGCCAAATCTCAAGAAGATGCACATTCAAAATTCATAATTCAAAAGAAGACTCTACCTCATCAAGGAGACCTAGGGCAACACTTTCAACTATTAAAAAGACACATAAGAAGCCTCCCCATGCTTTTTTTACTCTCCCTGGGACACACATACGGGATTGCAAGTGGCCACATCTCTTCTTCATCTCTTTCTTTATTTTTGGTTTTGTTTCAGCAATGAGTGGCTGAAACTGTAACGACCCGGAAATCGGACCGCTACCGGCGCTAGGATCCAGATCGGCTTAAGGCCGCCGGGACCCGTAGCAAGCCTAACATACATCCTGTGAACCTGTTTTAATCCCATACATGATCAACAACATATATAAAAATTAAAACTTTTCCTTTCATACATTCATCCTTTCATTCTTTTACCAAACTCAACCTGTACATGCACTAAACATAGTCATAATCATAAACATTGACCCCTCTGTGGGATCTCATCAATGTCCCCAATGGGTGACATAACATGCATTGAATTGGTTTACATAAGCATCATAAAACATCTAAGATCATGTATTAAAAGGGATAACAACATTCTATGGTCAAGCACACCTCTAACATCCGTAAACATCATTACACATCTATACTGTACTTTTACATTACATCATTTGCATTTATCATGTCCACACTAGCTATTACATAAAACGTGACTCTACTCCTGCTGACCTCCTGGTCTACCCTGTACCTGCAAACCTGGGGGTTAAGGGAGAGAGGTGAGCTACAAGAGCCCAGTGAGCAGAATAATAAAACATTGAAAACATATGATAACATGAAATGCATCACATCACAGCTAATCACATCAAGGATGAATTTGTCACCAATAGTCCTCTACATGGTCCAACTGTGCCAGGGGCGTAGAATGGGCCTCACTGGTCTTTCTCTTACATAACATAACATAACATAACATAACATTCCGACTGTGCCAGGGGCATAGAATGGGCCTCACTGGTCTTTCTCTTACATGGTGTCAGGGGCGTAGAATGGGCCTCACTGGTCTTCCGTACCGTATCATCATCATATCATAACATACGAGGACTAAAGGATCATTCAACATTCATCCGCATCATCAACATATTATGCAATGCAACATATTCGTGAGTTCTAATGCAAACACCCTATTATATCTCATGGCATTCATGATGCGTGAATCATGCTAAAACTGATTTATTTACTTTAAAGTATAGAGAGTTATTCCACTCACCTCTGGCTAGCTCTGACAGACACAGAAGCAGCTGAACTCACAGCTGGGGTCCTCGGTTCCTCGGGTCCGAACCTACACAGGTGGACTCAAATGAGGGACCAAACATACATGAACATAACTCTAAAAACATCCCCCAAAAACCCCCTAAAACACCTTAAAACATCCATAGAAAACATGCAAAGGAAGGCTGAACAGGGCACTTTCGGAGGCAGGTTCGGCGGCCGAAAGTCCCTCCAGAGCCGAAAGTCAGGCAGGTTCGGCGGCACCTTCGGCGGCCGAAACTCCCAGACAGAGACGAAACTCATGCATGTTCGGCGGCCGAAACTGCCCTCCAGAGACGAAAGTCCTCTTTCGGGGGCAGGGTTCGGCAGCCGAAAGGCTTGCCTCCCAGGCAGGTTCGGCGGCTGAAAGTCCTTCGGCTGCCGAACCTGGTTTCTGCCAAAAGGGCAAAAACTCGGTTCTTCATGCACAAAAGCCTCCCATTTCATTCAAACATGCATAAACCTGATCTACAACATGCATACTCAAGCATACAAGCTCCTAGGGGCTTCAAACTAGCCTAAACCCCAACTACAACATATCAACACACCCACATTGCTCATAAACACACATTAAACCCATAAACTCAAAACAACCTAAACATGCATTTCTACTCCAAGAATCAACTCAAAACTTGTTTAAAACATATAGTGAGCTCAAGATCGGCCCTTACCTCTTGTAGATCGAGAGGAAAACGACCCTAGCTCGGAGATGGGAGAGATTTGAGTTTCTTGAACCTCAAAGCTCTAAAACTTGCTTTATGCTTGAAAATCTTCAAAACAAAGTGAAAACTAGTGAAAATCGTGAAAGATTTGAAGGAAGAAACTCAAGATCGGTGAGGGACGGCGGAGAGCTCACCTTGGCCGAAAATGGAAAGAAACTCGCCCATTTCGGCTAAGGAACCCATTTATAGGTGGCTGGCCAGGCCATATTCGGGAGCCGAACGTGCCTCCGCATGCATGCCATGTTCGGCGGCCAAACTTGAGGTTTGACGGACGAACCTGGACTTCCCTCACTTATGCTTTCGGGGGCCTAAAGCACACCCGCAATGCATGCATGTTCGGCGGCCGAACTTGAGGTTCGGCGGCTGAACCTGAGTTTTCCTCCAAGGTTGTTTTCATGCAAAAACTCATTTTCTTCTAACTTAAAAACATAAAATACTTTAAAAAATTTTATAAAAACATGGTTCTACCCTTCTAGAGGTCTCCGACACCTGAGATTCCACTGGACGGTAGGAATTCCGATATCGGAGTCTAGCCGGGTATTACATTCTCCCCCCTTAAGAACATTCGTCCCCGAATGTTTCTCAACTAGCACATGCAAGGCATACAACATAACATACACATAAAATACATAAGAGACTAACCTTAGAAAAGATAAGGGTATTGCTGGAGCATGGACTCCCGTGTCTCCCAGGTGCATTCTTCCATATTGTGGTGGTTCCAAAGGACTTTCACCATCGGGATTTCCTTGTTCCTTAGCTTTCTGATCTGGGTGTCTATGATCCGCACTGGCTGCTCAACATAGGTGAGATCCTCTTGGATCTCCACATCAGGCTCACTAAGAACCTTGCCCGGATCTGACACGAACTTCCTTAACATTGAAACATGGAAAACCGGATGGATTCTTTCCATCGAAGCAGGTAAATCCAGCTTGTACGATACATTCCCAATCTTTTGCAACACTTCAAAGGGTCCGATGTACCGTGGAGCTAGCTTACCTTTCTTCCCGAAGCGAACCACTCCTTTCATAGGAGACACCTTGAGCAATACCAGATCCCCCTCTTGAAACTCTACTTGTCTTCTGCAAATATCTGCATAACTCTTCTATCTGCTTGCAGCAGTCTTGATTCTTTCTCTGATTATGGGTACCACCCTGCTGGTGATCTCTACTAGCTCAGGCCTTGCCAAGGCCTTTTCTCCAACCTCTTCCCAGCAAACAGGCGATCTGCACTTCCTTTCATACAAAGCCTCATATGGAGCCATCCCGATGCTAGCATGATGGCTGTTATTGTAGGCAAACTCCACCAAAGGTAGATGCTGCCTCCAAGAACCGCCAAAATCCAGCACACACATTCTGAGCATATCCTCTATTGTCTGGATGGTCCTCTCTGACTGTCCGTTCGTCTGTGGATGGAAAGCAGTGCTAAAATCCAACCTGGTACCCATGGTATTCTGCAGACTCAGCCAAAACCTGGAGGTGAATTGGGGCTCTCTATCAGACACTATTGAAACAGGAACCCCATGCAGCCTGACGATCTCATCAACATACACCTGCGCCAACTTGTCCACAGAATAGCCACTCCTGACAGGGATGAAGTGAGCAGATTTGGTGAGTCTGTCCACAATCACCCATATGGAGTCCAATCTGTTAGACGTTGCCGGTAGCCCCACCACGAAGTCCATAGCTATATTCTCCCATTTCCACTCTGGAATAGGTAGTGGTTTAAGCATTCCAGCCGGCTTCTGATGTTCCAGCTTCACCCTCTAACACACTTCGCAGGCTGACACAAACTGTGCCACTTCTTTCTTCATAGCTGGCCACCAATACACTTTCTTCAGATCTTGATACATCTTGGTGGCTCCGGGGTGAACGCTGTATCTTGCATTATGAGCCTCTCTCATAATTTCTCCTTTTAGCCCTATGTCATCTGGTACACACAATCTGCTCCCATAGCGGAGGATCCCCTTACTGTCAAATCTGAACTCACTGTCTTTGCCTGACTGAACAGTCCTGGCAATCTTTACTAACTCTGGGTCCTCATGCTGTTTCTGAGCCACCTGCTCCAGAAACACAGGTGTCACTCTCATCTGGGCTACTAAAGTACCTGTACCAGACAACTCCAACTGCAGACCTTCATTCATGAGCTCGAAGAGCTCCCTCACTACTGGCCTCCTCTCTGCTGAAATATGGAACAAACTACCAAGTGATTTCCGGCTTAAGGCGTTTGCCACAACATTCCCCTTACCCGGATGATACTGGATCTTGCAATCATAGTCACTGAGCAGTTCTACCCATCTTCTCTGTCTCAAATTCAAATCCCTCTGACTTAAGATGTACTGTAGGCTCTTATGATCGGTGAAGATCTCACATTTAACCCCATAAAGGTAGTGCCTCCACATCTTGAGTGCAAAGATTACTGCTGCCATCTCTAGGTCGTGTGTAGGGTAATTCAACTCGTGCTTCTTCAGCTGCCTTGAAGCATAAGCAATCACCCTCTCATTCTACATAAGCACACAGCCCAGTCCCACACGGGACGCATCACAATAGACTGAGAAGTCTTCATTACTAGATGGCAGAGCTAACACTGGAGCTGAAGTCAACCTCTTCTTGAGCTCCTCAAAGCTCTCTTCGCACTGGTCGGTCCACACAAACCTCTGATTCTTCTTAGTTAGTCTGGTCATGGGAGCTGCAATCTTAGAGAAGTCCTGAACGAACCTCCTGTAGTAACCTGCTAAACCCAAGAAACTCTAGATCTCTGTCACTGTAGTGGGTCTAGGCTAGTTAGCCATAGCTTCTACTTTCTTGGGGTCTACCTCGATTCCATTTTCTGACACCACATGCCCTAAGAATGATATGCTCCTCAGCCAGAACTCACATTTGGAGAACTTGGCATACAAGCCATGTTCCCTCAAGGTCTGCAAAACCAACCGCAGATGATGGGCATGCTCCACTGCATTCCTGGAGTACACTAAGATATCATCTATGAAGACAATAACAAAGTGATCTAGGTATTGACTAAACACTCTGTTCATGAGATCCATGAATGCTGCAGGGGCGTTGGTTAACCCGAACGGCATAACAAGGAACTCATAATGCCCATATCTGGTCCTAAAGGCTGTCTTCGGCACATCCTCTTCCCTTATCCTTAGCTGATGGTACCCCGATCTCAGATCTATTTTGGAGAAACAACCTGCTCCGGCTAGCTGGTCGAATAGATCGTCGATCCTTGGCAACGGGTACTTGTTCTTGGTAGTGACCTTGTTCAACTGCCTGTAGTAGATACAAAGTCTGAGAGATCCATCCTTCTTTTTCACAAACAGCACTGGAGCACCCCAAGGTGAGGTACTCAGTCGAATGAAACCCCTATCTACCAGCTCTTGCAACTGATCTTTTAACTCTTTCAATTCTGCTAGTGCCATCCTGTAGGGAGGGATAGAGATCGGTCTGGTTCCAGGCATCAATTCTATCTCGAACTCTATCTCCCTAGCAGGTGGTAAACCTGGCATTTCGTCTGGGAAAACATCTAAGAACTCTCTGACTACTGGCACTGAGGCGGGCTCTCTGACATGACTATCTAACTCTCTCACATGAGCTAGAAAACCCTGACAACCCCTCCTGAGAAGCCTACGAGCCTGAAGGGCTGATATCAATCCTCTAGGTGTACTCCCCCTGTCTCCTCTGAAGACAACCTCTGACCCATCCTGACATCTGAACCTAACTACCTTGTCTCTGCAGTCCAAGGTAGCACCATGGGTAGATAGCCAATCCATCCCTAGAATGACGTCAAAATCTGTCAAGTCTAGAACCACAAGGTCGGCGGACAGGCATCTTCCCTCCACAAAAACTGGACTATACTGGCAGACTGACTCTGCCACTGACGGGTCACACTTGGGTCCACTGACCCATAGGGGACACTCCAACCCAGAGACCATCAATCCCAACCTCTCGACGGCCCTCGGAGCAATGAAAGAATGAGATGCACCAGGGTCCATTAATGCATACACATCAGAACAACCAATGATGAGATTACCTGACACCACGGTGTTGGATGTGTTTGCCTCCTGCTGAGTCATGGTGAAGATCCGCGCTGGAGCTGACGAACCCTCACCCCTGAAACCTGCTGAAGAAGAGGCTACCCCTCTTCCTCTGCCTCTGCCACTAGCCTGAGTCGCGGCTGGAGCTGCTGGCTGAGCCACACTACCAGAAGCTGTCTGCTGAGACTGTGCTCCAAAAGCTGCCCTAGGACACTCCCAAGCCATGTGTCCCTCCTGCCCACATCTGAAGCAGGCTGTCGTCCCAATCAGACATACTCCCTTGTGCGGCCTCCCACACTTCTTGCATACTGCATTATCTGCACCAGAGCTTGAGCCACTCCCTAATCCCAGACCTGACTTGATCTTATTCCAGAACTTGTTCTTCTTTGGCTTCTTGGTGGTACTGCTCCACCTCTTGCTGCCTGAAGCTGCTGCACTTAAAGAAGAAGAGCCTGGGGTCTTAGAACCAGAAGGCTGTGCCACTGACTGCTTAACCGTCCCCTGAATGATGGCACTGGCCTCCATTTTTCGGGCCATATCCACTATGGCATGGAAGCTCTCTCTATCTGCTGACTGGATCAAGGAGGAATAGCTGGAGTGGAGTTTCATAATATACCTCCTTGACTTCTTCTGGTCTGAGTCAAGATTTTGCCCTGCAAATGGCAACAGCTCCAAGAATCTGTTTGTGAACTCATCCACACTCATATCATCAGTCTGCCTCAACTGTTCAAACTCTATCATCTTCAATTCCCTTGAGCTGTCAGGGAAAGCCCATCCTGCAAACTCGTTTGCAAACTCTTCCCAAGACATGCTGTCCACCCTCGGGTTCACATAATTCTTAAACCACTCTCGTGCCTTCTTGCACTTAAGCGTGAACCCAGCCATCTGAATGGCTCTACTGTCATCAGCCCCAATCTCATCTGTGATCACCTTGACCCTCTCAAGATACACAAATGGGTCATCCCCTTTTTCATACTGAGGAGCACCCAACTTCATGTAGTCGGTCATCTTGTCCTTGCTCCCTCCAGATGAGCTAGGCTTGGGTACTGGGTTTTCTGGAACTGTGGGTTCTGTTGGTGGAGGAGGAGCAGCATCCCCTGGGATAGGGTTTGCTGGATTTGGATAGTAGGGTGGAGGTGGGTACATGGGGTACTGTGGGTATGGTGGGTAGTAAGATGGGTATGGCATCTGTGTGGGATAAGGGTTAAAACTGGGGTACTCCGATGTGCCTCCCACCGAGTACCCGGGATTATGTGAAAAGGGTGGGTAGTAAGGTGGCTGAACAAATCCCGAGGCCTGAGTGCCTCCTTGGGACTCTCCCACTTTCTCTTCCGACATACTCACTCCAAGACTGCTGTCCCTTCTCTGATCTACATCCATACTATCCCCCACATCCTCTGACATGCCTCCTTGAACTGTTCCCCTTATTGATCTGCTTCTACCCAGATCCAAAGACCTTCTAGGGTCTCTTACTGCTCTTTCTCTGCTAGACCTGCTTGACATTGCCCTAGGCAATGCAGGAGGACGGGCGCTCGTGCCCTCATCCTCAGGTGGTACTCCAGTCAATCTTGCTGATCGACGAGTGCCTCTCATCCTGTTTTCTGAAAAACAGTACACATCACATAAACATTAGCATCATATGGTTCATATGAGCACACATGAACCCGCATCACATACATCACATATCATTAATGCACATGCATATAATCATGGCATTTCACATCATCATGAAAGACAGGACTCCTCATCCTATCCTAGTGGATATGATCTTCTTATTGTGCTTGACCTTCTAGAACATCTATGAGCCCGACACTCTAGGTCCGACCATATGAACCTAGGGCTCTGATACCAATCTGTAACGACCTGAAATTCGGATCGCTACCGGCGCTAGGATCCAGATCGGCTTAAGGCCGCCGGGACCCGTAGCAAGCCTAACATACATCCTGTGAACCTGTTTTAATCCCATGCATGATCAACAACATACATAAAAATTAAAACTTTTCCTTTCATACATTCATCCTTTCATTCTTTTACCAAACTCAACCTGTACATGCACTAAACATAGTCATAATCATAAACATTGACCCCTCTGTGGGATCTCATCAATGTCCCCAATGGGTGACATAACATGCATTGAGTTGGTTTACATAAGCATCATAAAACATCTAAGATCATGTATTAAAAGGGATAACAACATTCTATGGTCAAGCACACCTCTAACATCCGTAAACATCATTACACATCTATACTGTACTTTTACATTACATCATTTTCATTTATCATGTCCACACTAGCTATTACATAAAACATGACTCTACTCCTGCTGACCTCCTGGTCTACCCTGTACCTGCAAACCTGGGGGTTAAGGGAGAGGGGTGAGCTATAAGAGCCCAGTGAGCAAAATAATAAAACATTGAAAACATATGATAACATGAAATGCATCACATCACAGCTAATCACATTAAGGATGAATTTGTCACCAATAGTCCTCTACATGGTCCAACTGTGCCAGGGGCGTAGAATGGGCCTCACTGGTCTTTCTCTTACATAACATAACATAACATAACATTCCGACTATGCCAGGGGCGTAGAATGGGCCTCACTGGTCTTTCTCTTACATGGTGCCAGGGGCGTAGAATGGGCCTCACTGGTCTTCCCTACCGTATCATCATCATATCGTAACATATGAGGACTAAAGGATCATTCAACATTCATCCACATCATCAACATATTATGCAATGCAACATATTCGTGAGTTCTAATGCAAACACCCTATTATATCTCATGGCATTCATGATGCGTGAATCATGCTAAAACTGATTTATTTACTTTAAAGCATAGAGAGTTATTCCACTCACCTCTGGCTAGCTCTGACAGACACAGAAGCAGCTAAACTCACAGCTGGGGTCCTCGGTTCCTCGGGTCCGAACCTACACAGGTGGACTCAAATGAGGGACCAAACATACATGAACATAACTCTAAAAACATCCCCCAAAAACCCCCAAAAACACCTTAAAACATCCATAGAAAACATGCAAAGGAAGGCTGAACAGGGCACTTTCGGCGGTAGGTTCGACGGCTGAAAGTCCCTCCAGAGTCGAAAGTCAGGCAGGTTCGGCGGCACCTTCGGCGGCCGAAACTCCCAGACAGAGACGAAACTCATGCATATTCGACGACAATTTCAGCGGCCGAAACTGCCCTCCAGAGACGAAAGTCCTCTTTCGGGGGCAGGGTTCGGCAGCCGAAAGGCTTGCCTCCCAGGCAGGTTCGGTGGCCGAAAGTCCTTCGGCTGCCGAACCTGGTTTCTGCCAAAAGGGCAGAAACTCGGTTCTTCATGCACAAAAGCCTCCCATTTCATTCAAACATGCATAAACCTGATCTACAACATGCATACTCAAGCATACAAGCTCCTAGGGACTTCAAACTAGCCTAAACCCCAACTACAACATATCAACACACCCACATTGCTCATAAACACACATTAAACCCATAAACTCAAAACAACCTAAACATGCATTTCTACTCCAAGAATCAACTCAAAACTTGTTTAAAACATATAGTGAGCTCAAGATCGGCCCTTACCTCTTGTAGATTGAGTGGAAAACGACCCTAGCTCGGAGATGGGAGAGATTTGAGTTTCTTGAACCTCAAAGCTCTAAAACTTGCTTTATGCTTGAAAATCTTCAAAACAAAGTGAAAACTAGTGAAAATCGTGAAAGATTTGAAGGAAGAAACTCAAGATCGGTGAGGGACGGCGGAGAGCTCACCTTGGCCGAAAATGGGAAGAAACTCGCCCATTTCGGCTAAGGAACCCATTTATAGGTGGCTGGCCAGGCCACATTCGGGAGCCGAACGTGCCTCCGCATGCATGCCATGTTCGGCGGCCGAACTTGAGGTTCGGCGGCCGAACCTGGACTTCCCTCACTTATGCTTTCGGGGGCCTAAGGCACACCCGCAACGCATGCATGTTCGGCGGCCGAACTTGAGGTTCAGGGGCCGAACCTGAGTTTTCCTCCAAGGTTGTTTTCATGCAAAAACTCATTTTCTTCTAACTTAAAAACATAAAATACTTTAAAATATTTTATAAAAACATGGTTTTACCCTTCTAGAGGTCTCCGACACCCGAGATTCCACCGGACGGTAGGAATTCCGATATCAGAGTCTAGCCGGGTATTACAGAAACCTTTTTTTTCTAGTTGAAGATTAGGTGAAACTTTAGTTGTTTTATGGATTGGGAGATCTGAACATACATTGTTTATCTTTTGTTATTTAATATTTATGCAATTTCATGCTTAATTCCATTGTTACTTTGTGGTTTAGATCAATAGGGCCAATTGATTCTTGATTGCAAGGTAATAATTTGTTAGTTTGGATAGTTTTAAGTCTGTAATTGCTTGGATTATTCAAACATAAGTAACTCTTGGTGTAAAAACTAAGGAAATTGCATAATCTAGTAATATCACCATGCGTTTGGGTAGCTAGAATTAGGTCTCTCTATTTCTTAATGCAATTGACAGTTGTTAGATGCCAAAGGCCCAAGGACATTCATTGGCAACTTGTTGATTAGTAATTAATTAGAGGACGTTCCCTAATTGATTTATGCTTAAGGAGAGATATGGGGGTGAGAAGTGTCTTCCATCTCCATAACTAATTTATTGAATCAAATAAAGGAATTTAAGTATCAATGATCAATCCTAACAACTGAAGCGGATCCAATTCTTCAATTAGAGCTTTTCTCATATTTGAATTTCTTTACTTCAATTATTTGCTTTACTTTATTGCTTTCAGTATTAGTTTAATTGAATCAATCTCAAACCCCCCATTTTTTATTTTACCTTCATTTTATTTACTTTCAGTTTATTTACTTTCAATTTACTTACTTGGTCTTGATAAAGAAAATAGGTAAGTATCAATTCCCTGTGGATTCGATCCTTTTGCTACTATCTGCAGTTGTAAAATTGTTGATAACCAAAAATGTTATTTTTGACCGGCTTCGATAACCGCACAGTCAAAAATTGGCACCGTTGCTGGGGAATTGATTTAACTGATTTATTTTTCTTTCATGACTAGGACTGGATGCAAGAAAACTCTACCTTACGATCCAGAAATTAAGCGTACAATCAAGCGACTTAGGAAGCAAGCCAATCCGAGGAACCAAGCCTCAAAGCCACCCCTTAACAATGCTGCTGAACAATCACCTTCTGCACCTACTGTCAAGACTGCTGTCTAAGAAACAGAACAATCTTGTCCCCCTGTTGCTGAAATCAAAGCTGAATCTACTGTCAAACTTGTTGTTCCGAGAAATAGAACCAGCTGCTGTCCTTGATGAATTTGAAGCTGAAAATGTTGAGGTAAGAGCTCCAATAGTACAAGAAAGGACTCTTCGCGAACTAGTAGCACCTATGGATAATCAAGCACTATGGTGCATCACTTACCCACCATTGACAGTCCCTTTTGAGCTTAAAACAGGTTTGATGCATCTACTACCTAAATTTAGAGGTTTGGAGAATGAAAATAAGCACTTGAAAGATTTCACATAGTATGTTCATCCATGAGGCCGCAAGGCATATATGAAGAGCATGTAAAACTGAGAGCATTCCCATTCTCACTTGATGATTATGCCAAAGGTTGGTTATTTTACCTACCACCTAGATCAATCACTTCTTGGGATGATATGGTTAGAGCCTTTTTGAATAAATATTTCCCAACTTCTAAAGCCATAGGCATAAGAAGAGAGATAAGTGGCATAAAGTAAAAGAAACTGAAGATTTGTATGATTATTGGGAAAGATTTAAGAGATAGTGCACAAGTTGCCCTCAACATGACATTTCAGATAAATCACTCATAGAATTCTTCTATGGAGGTTTGCTACCATCCGAAAGGAAATTCATTGATGTAGTATGTGGAGGTTCAATTGAAAATAGAACACCTCAAGCAATCAGAGAGTTGATTTCAACACTTGCAGCAGCATTTAGATAATATGGAGATGAAAAGCAACTGCAAAGAGGAGTCAATGAGGTAAGTACTTATGCTCTCACTTCTCAAATTTCTGAACTAACCTCTGCTGTGAAAAGTTTTGTCATAGATCAAGCCCAACCAGCACCTCCAAGTTCCAATATGCACCTTGAGGAGATGATGAAGACATTGGCAAATTCTGTGCATAGTCTCCAATAGTAGATGGGTCAAATAGCCACCTCAGTGAGCAAGCTTGAATCTCAAGGTAAGTTACCTTCCCAAACTGAAACTAATCCCAGAAAAAATGTAAGTGTTATCAGGTTAAGAAGTGGGAAAGAGCTTGAAGATATCAAGGCTGATGATGGAAGTTCACAAGTGCAAAGACAAGCTGCTGAAGAAAAACAGCCAGAAAACTGTCTGTCCAAACATACTATGCAAACAACACCAGTACACCAGCAGAATACAAATCAGCAAGTAAGTTTCAAGATTCCACCTCCCTTTCCAAAAAGGTTTGAAAAATCACAAAAATAAAAAGAAGAAAAAGAGATCCTTTACACCTTCAGGAAAGTGGAGATCAACATACCTTTGCTAGATGCTGTGAAACAAATTCCTAGGTATGCAAAATTTTTGAAAGAATTATGCACTAACCGCATAAAGCTTGCTGAGAAAGAAAAGGTAAGTGTGGGAGAAGTTGTGACAGCTGTCATAAAAAGAGAACTCCCTGCTAAGTGCAAAGATAAAGGGATGTTTGCTGTCTATTGCAAAATTGGCAATGTGGGCATAAAAAAGGCCATGTGTGACTTAGGTGCATCAATTAATGTTATGCATCTTTCTATTTATAAATCTTTGAATGCAGGTGCATTGAAAGACACTAGAGTAGTCATTCAATTGGCTGATAGATTTGTAGTATATCCAAAAGGAGTTCTAGAAGATGTTCTAGTGCAAGTAGATCAACTTGTCTTTTCAGCAGATTTCTATGTGATTGATATGGACGAAGACAAAAGCAACACTACTTCAGACATCCTACTTGGACAACCTTTCTGGAGCACAACCAGAACTAAGATAAATGTACATGATGGCACATTCACCATGGAATTTGAAGGGGAAGTAATAAAATTTAATGTTTATGATGCTATGAAATATCCCCATGACATGTCCTCTGTTTATGGTTTAGATATCATTGATTGTTTGAGCCATGAAATTTTGATATGAATCAGGATGATATGCTAAACAATGACCTTTGCAGGGAGGCTAGCTAAAAAGATGAAGGAAGCCAAAATGAGCCAAAGCTGAAAGCAAAAGTCTACTGCATTCAGCAGACAAACTGCAACCAAACACAGATAAACAGTGGACCACCCATCCCACTTCAGAAAGCGTAGGTCAGATCGCCCAAACCAAAGGAGCATGCGGTGTCCAGCTCAGCCAGCCTCCCAATGCAGACAGGCACCTATCCGCCCAGACAGCAGACTGTAGGTCAGAAAATTTCAGAATCAGACTTGAAGCCTCTTCCTGGACACCTGAAATACATGTACTTAGGAGCTGACAAGACACATCCAGTAATAGTGTCTAATCAATTAAGCCAACATGAAGAGGAAAGCCTCCTAAAAGTACTGAGGAAACACAAGGGAGCCATAGGATGGACCATAGATGACATAAAAGGTATCTTCCCCACCACATACATGCATAGAATACACATGGAGGAGGAATGCAAGCCTATCAGAGATGCTCAAAGAAGACTGAATCCTCCTATGATGGAAGTGGTGAAAAAGGAGATAGTCAAGCTTCTAGACGCAAGAATCATCTACCCAATCTCTGATAGCAAATGGATAAGTCCTGTGCATATAGTCCCAAAGAAAACTAGAATCACCATTATACCAAACGCTGAAGGAGAACTTGTTCCAACTAGAGTTCAGAATGGGTGGAGAGTATGCATGGACTACAGGAAGCTAAATGCAGCAACAAGAAAAGATCACTTCCCCTTATCTTTCATTGATCAGATGCTAGAAAGGCTTCCAGGTAAGTCCCACTACTGCTGTTTAGATGGTTTTTCAGGATTTTATCATATTCCAGTGGCCCCAGAAGACCAAGAGAAGACCACCTTCACTTGTCCTTTTGGTACCTTTGCATTTAGAAGAATGTCATTTGGACTATGCAATGCCCCAGCTACCTTCCAATGCTGTATGATGAGCATATTTTCAGATTATGTGGAGAAGATCATTGAAGTCTTCATGGATGACTTCACAGTGTACGATAACTCCTTTGAAGAATGCCTTGCCAATCTGGAAAAGATCCTACAAAGATGCCTTGAATCAAATCTTGTGCTTAACTATGAGAAATGCCACTTCATGGTTAACCAAGGCGTGATCTTAGGCCATATTGTTTCAGCCAAAGGAATTGAAGTGGACAAAGCCAAGGTGGATACCATAAAAAATCTACCTTATCTAATAAATGTTAGAGAGATCCGCTCTTTCCTTGGCCATGCAGGGTTCTATAGAAGATTCATAAAAGATTTCTCCAAAATCACACTGTCATTATGTAGATTGCTCCAATAGGATGTAACATTTGATTTTGATGCAGATTGCAAGACAGCATTTGATCTGATAAAGGAATTACTTGTGACTGCCCCAATCATTCAGGCACCTGACTGGAACTTCCTCTTTGAAATCATGTGTGATGCAAGCAACTATGCTATGGGGGCAGTCTTGGGACAACGTGTGGGGAACTCACCTCACGTGATTCAGTATGCATCTCGCACATTAGATGCTGCCCAAAGCAACTACTCAACAATAGAAAAGGAGCTCTTGGCTATTGTATTTGCTTTAGAGAAATTCAGACTATATCTCTTGGGGACTAAAGTCATCATCTATTCTGACCATGCAGCCTTGCGATATCTGATCAAGAAAAAGGAGGCAAAACCGAGACTCATTCAGTAGATTCTGCTATTACAAGAGTTCGATCTGGAGATAAGGGACAAGAAAGGGAAGGAGAATCTAGTGGCTGATCACCTAAGCCGAATTCCTACTAGTTCTGAGCCATGTCCAATCAAAGAAGACTTTCCAGACGAACATTTGTTCGTCTCTCAGCTTGCTTAGTGTTTTGCACTACACAAACCACACCAAGGGAGTACTCAGTTTCCTTTGAACTTTAATATTTCCAATACATTGAGGATAATACATGAATTAGGTGTGGGGGTGCATATATCTCTGAATTTTTTCATTTTAGCTTTAAATTTTTTTTTATGCACACACATGTAGCCACAGTTTTTTTTTCTTTCTTTTTTCTGTTTTGGCATGCTTTACTCAAACACATAAACTATGTTGAATGAGCTTTCTTTCTATGACCCCATTGATGTGATGACTCTTTAAACCTATGTTGAATCAATTGCAGTGAGTTATATTCATTTTTTAGAATCTCCTTTTGAATTCAATCTTTGAGCTTACTATGGTGAAATACATATGACAGTACTCATTAGAGAGAATAATAAAGCTGTGTGAAACTAAACATGACTTATTTTAGCAATTGGTGTTGATTTGCCCAATTCATTGAGAAAAAGAAATTCAGCAAAGACAAAGACTTCAAAAGCACAAATTAAAAACTGTTCCAATGGTCAAAAGACTATGAACAGAGCTAGTAGCCACTTGGACAGGTGACCAACTGAGTAACTGGGGGTGGGTATCACAAATACATACCTTCACGTCAAAAGGTTGATGACTTTTTCAAGCAAGATTAAAGTGCAAAAGGCTGAATAAAGTGCTTCAAGTTAAGGGCAAATCACTCTAAGAGCTAGGAAAAGTCTTAACTGAACAAGAATATGTGCATGTGTAATCTCTCTCTTGAGGAAAACAAATACTAGCCATGGTAGGTAAAGGGAGACAAGGAAAGAAGGAGAGTAATCTTGGTGCATACACTCTTCACTACAATGCTTCAAAGTAGGGGTCTAGAGTAAGAGCTTAAGTGGAAATAAAGGATCAAGTAGCAAAGAGAGCTTATTTGACTAAGTTTATTAGCTTGAGGACAAGCAAAAGGCTAGGTGTGGGGGTATTTGATAAAGCCAAATTTAGACCATTTTATCATGTTGTTATTAATGTTAATTTACACTTTTTCTGCTTAATTCTGTGGTTTTGATATTATTTTGCAGAAAAGGGTATAAAGAGGTAATTTGGTGAAAATGCTCTTAAAACTGCCTAAAAAGGGACAAAGGAGAACAAGCTTGTTGCCCAAGTCAAGTTGCAGCTGAAGTGAAGATAAATAAGGAAAGTGGTAAATAAGTAAAGTACATTCAGTAGAGTAATTTGAAATTCAAATTTCAAATCTTCAAGAAATCTTTCCCTTATTCAAGAAGCCAAATCTTAAGAAGATGCACATTCAAAATTCAGAATTCAAAAGAAGGCTCCACCTCATCAAAGAGACCTAGAGCAATACTTTCAACTATAAAAAGACATATAAGGAGCCTCCCCATACTTTTTTTACTCTCCCTGGGACACACATACGGGATTGCAAGTGGCCACATCTCTTCTTCATCTCTTTCTTTATTTTTGGTTTTGTTTCAACCATGAGAGGCTGAAACCTTTTTTTTCTAGTTGAAGATTAGGTGAAATTTTAGTTGTTTTATGGATTGGGAGATCTGAACATACATTGTTTATCTTTTGTTATTCAATATTTATGCAATTTGATGCTTAATTCCATTGTTGCTTTGTGGTTTAGATCAATAGGGCCAATTGATTCTTGATTGCAAGGTAATAATTTGTTAGTTTGGATAGTTTTAAGTCCGTAATTACTTGGATTATTCAAACATAAGTAACTCTTGGTGTAAAAACTAAGGAAATTGCATAATCTAGCAATATCACCATGCATTTGGGTAGCTAGAATTAGGTCTCTTTATTTCGTAATGCAATTGACAATTGTTAGATGCCAAAGGCCCAAGGACGTTCCTTGGCAACTTGTTGATTAGTAATTAATTAGAGGAAGTTCCCTAATGTAATACCCGGCTAGACTCCGGTATCGGAATTCCTACCGTCCGGTGGAATCCCGGATGTCGGAGATCTCTAGAAGGGTAGAATCATGTTTTTGTAAAATGTTTTCATGTTTTAATGGTTTTGAGTATGATATTAAATGAGTTTTTGCATGAAAATAGCTTTGGAGGAAAACCCAGGTTCGGCCGCCGAAAGTCAGGTTCGGCCGCCGAACATGCATGCGTTTTGGAGGCACGTTAGGCCCCCGAAAGCATGGGTTAGGGAAGTTCAGGTTCGGCCGCCGAAAGTCAAGTTCGGCCGCCGAACATTGCATGGATGCGGAGGCACATTCGGCCCCCGAACGTGGTCTGGCCAGCCACCTATAAAAGGGTCCCTTAGCCGAAAATGGGCGAGCTTTTCTCCCCATTTCGGCCAAGGTGAGCATTCCGCCATCCTTCCCCTATCTTGAGTTTTTCCTTCCTTTTTCCACGATCTTTACAAGTTTATAACTTTGGTTTTGAAGATCTTTGAGCTTAGAACGAGTTTTGGAGCTTGGAGACCAAAAGTTGGAACTTCTCCCATCTCCAAGTTTAGATCTCCTCAACTCACGATCTTCAAGAGGTAAGAGCCGATCCTAAGCTCAATGTATGATTTAAACAAGTTTTATGAAGTTTTAAGGGGTAGAATGCATGTTAGGTTATATGTTGAGTTTATGGGTTATGTTGATGTTATGAGCAATGTGTGTGGATTTTGTGTGTTTGAAGTGTTGTAGATGGGGTATATGCATGTTTGAGGCCCCTAGGAACTTGTATGCATGCTTTGGTTGAAAAATATGCATGTTTAGAAGGTTTGGAGACGAAATGTGCAAAGGGAGCCAAGTTTCTGCCCTTTGGCAGAAACCAGGTTCGGCAGCCGAAGGTACTTTCGGCCGCCGAACATGGCTAGGGAGGCAGGCCTTTCGGCTGCCGAAGTTGCCCCCGAAGAGAGACTTTCGTCTCTGTCTGGCACTTTCGGCCGCCGAAGGTGCTGCCGAACCTAGCTGAGTTTCGTCTCTGTCCAGGACTTTCGGCCGCCGAAAGTGCCCTGTTCAGCCATTTCATGCATATTTTCTGTGATGTTTTTATGATGTTTTAGGGGGTTTTTGGGGGATATATATTAGAGTCATGTTTGTATGTGTTTGGTCCCTCATTGGAGTCCACCTGTGTAGGTTCGGACCCGAGGAACCGAGGACCCCAGCAGTGAGATCAGCTGCTTCGGTGTTGTCAGAGTCAGCCAGAGGTGAGTGGAACTAAACATAATCTTTTAAATTAAATGTTTTATCATGTTCCATGCATCATGATTATGCAATAGGATGATTGCATTAGTTTCACGAATATGCCGCATTGCATCATTTATTGTTGATGTGGGTGAATGTTGGATGACCCAATTAGTCCATGACAGGAAGACCAGGACCCCATTCTACGGCCTGGCACGGAAATGTAAGACCAGGACCCCATTCTACGGCCTGGCACGATTGTGGACTCGAAGACCAGGAGCCCAGAGGAGGCCCTGGAATAATGGTAAGTAGTGTATGTATGACAGGAAGACCAGGACCCCATGCTACGGCCTGGCACTATGTTAGCTTGGACTAATTGGTGACAAGTTCACCCAACCCTTATGTGAATTGTTTGTGTTATGATGCATTCCATATGAGCATAGTGTTAATGTGTTTTACTAGCTCTACTCACTGGGCTTCTAGCTCATCCCTCTCCCTTTACCCCCAGGCTTGCAGGTACAGTATAGTGCGGGAGTCTGGATAGAGTAAAGAAGTCATGCTTATGTAATAGATAGCAATGGATATGATCAAATTGTAATGTAAAAGTACAGTATAGTTATGTAATGAGATTTATGGATGTTAGTGTGTGCTTGACCATAGATTGTTGTATCCCTTTTACACATGATCTTAGAGTTTTTGATGATGTTTATGTAAACCAACTCAACAGATGATATATTACCCTTTGAGGGGACAGATGAGATCCCACAGAGGGATCAAGGTTATGTTCATGTTTATGCACAGGTTGAGTTTGGGTAATGTTTATGAAAAGAAAAGTTTTAATTTTTATGCATGTTGTTGATCATGTATGGGATTATACAGGTTCACAGGTTCTATGTCAGGCTTGCTACGGGTCCCGGCGGCCTTAAGTCGACCCGGATCCTAGCGCCGGTAGCGGTCCGATTTTCGGGTCGTTACAGAATGGTATCAAAGCCCTAGGTTCATATGGTCGGACCTAGAGTGTCGGGCTCATAGAGGTTATAGAAGGTCAAGCACAATAGGAAAAGATCATGTCCACTAGGATAGGATGTAGAGTCCTGTCTTGCGTGATGATGTGAAATGCCATGATTATATGCATGTGCATTAATGATATGCTATGATATGTGATGTATGTGATGCGGGTTCATGTGTGCCCACATGAACCATATGATGTTAATGTTTGTGCTGTGTACTGTTTTTCAGAAAACAGGATGAGGGGAACTCGTCGATCAGCAAGATTGACTGGAGTGCCACCTGAGGATGAGGGCATGAGCGCCCGTCCTCCAGCATTGCCTAGGGCAATGTCTAGTAGGTCTAACCGAGAAAGAGCTGCAAGAGACCCTAGAAGGTCGTTGGATCTGGGTAGAAGCAGATCAGTCAGAGGAACAGTTCAGGGAGGAGCGTCAGAGGATATGGGGGATGATATAGACGTAGAACAGAGGAGGGATGGCAGTTTGGGAGTCAATATGGCAAAAGAAGGGATGGGAGAGTCCCAAGGAGGCACTCAGGCCTCGGGATTTGTACAGCCACCTCACTACCCACATTTCTCACAACATCCCGGGTATTCGATGGGAGGTACATCGGATTACCCTAGTTTCACCCCTTACCCCACACAGATGCCATACCCACCATACTACCCACCGTACTCTCAGTACCCAATGTATCCACCTCCACCTCATTATTCAAGTCCAGCAAACCCTACCTCAGAAGATGTTGCACCATCTCCACCACCTGCAGAACCAGCAGCCCCAGTTGCTCAACCTCCTAGATCTAGCTCAGCCAGTGGGAGCAAGGTCAAGATGACAGACTATATGAAGCTGGGTGCTCCCCAGTTCGAAACCGGTGATGATCCGTTCGTGTACTTGGAGCGGGTCAAGGCAATTACAGATGAGATTAGGGCTGATGACGGTAGAGCCATTCAAATGGTCGGGTTCACACTCAAGTGCAAGAAGGCACGGGAGTGGTTCAAAAATTATGTGAACCCGAGAGTGGACAGCATGACTTGGGAGGAGTTTGCTAATGAATTTGCAGGATGGGCTTTCCCTGATAGTTCAAGGGAATTGAAGATGATAGAATTCGAGCAGTTGAGGCAAACTGATGACATGAGTGTAGACGAATATACTGACAGGTTTATGGAGTTGCTGCCATTTGCTGGGCAGGACCTTAGCACAGATCAGAAAAAGTCGAGGAGGTATATCATGAAGCTCCATCCCAGGTATTCCTCCTTGGTCCAGTCAGCAGATAGAGAGAGTTTTCATACCGTAGTAGACATGGCTAGGAGAATGGAGGCTAGTGCCATCGTTCAGGGGACAATTAAGCAGACAGTGGCACAAGCTTCTGGTTCCAAAACTCCGGGTGGGGGAAGGTTAGATCCCTCTACCTTGAGTGCAGCAGCTTCAGGCAGCAAGAGATGGGGTAAGCCCAAGGGTAAGAAGAATAAGTTCTGGAACAAGGTCAAGTCTAGTCTGGGATTTGGGAGTGGCTCAAGCTCTGGTGCAGATAATGCAGTCTGTGCGAGGTGTGGTAAGCCACACAGGGGAGTATGTCGGTTTGGGACGAACGCCTGTTTCAGATGTGGTCAGGAGGGGCATATGGCTCGAGATTGTCCAAGAGCAGTCCCGATGGCTCAGTCCCAGCAGACAGCTTCAGGCAGTGTAGCGCAGCCAGCAGCTCCAGCCATGACTCAGGCCAGTGGCAGAGGCAGAGGGAGAGGAGCAGCCTCTTCTTCAGCGGGTTTCAGAGGTGAAGGTCCATCAGCTCCAGCACGGATCTTCACAATGACACAGCAGGAGGCAGACGCATCCAACACCGTGGTGGCAGGTAATCTCGTCATAGGTTGTTCGGATGTATATGCATTGATGGACCCTGGTGCATCTCATTCTTTTATTGCTCCGAGGGCCGTAGAAAGGTTGGGATTGATGATCTCCGAGTTAGAGTGTCCTCTCTGGGTCAGTGGACCCAAGTGTGATCCATCAGTGGCAGAGTCAGTCTGTCAGTGTAGTCCAGTTTTTGTTGAGGGGAGATGCATGTCCGCCGACCTTGTGGTTCTAGATTTGACAGATTTTGATGTCATTCTAGGGATGGACTGGTTATCTACCCATGGTGCTACCTTGGACTGCAGGGACAAGGTAGTCAGCTTCAGAGGTCAGGATGGGTCTGAGGTTGTCTTCAGAGGAGACAGGAGGGGTACACCTGGAGGTATGATCTCAGCTCTTCAGGCTCGTAGGTTGCTTAGGAAGGGATGTCAGGGGTATTTGGCTCATGTGAGAGAGCTTAATAGTCAAGTTAGAGAGCCCGCCTCGGTGCCAGTGGTTAGAGAGTTTTTAGATGTGTTCCCAGACGAGCTGCCAGGTTTACCACCTGCTAGGGAGATAGAGTTCGAGATAGAACTGATGCCTGGAACCCGACCGATCTCTATCCCTCCCTACAGGATGGCGCCAGCAGAATTGAAAGAGTTGAAGGAGCAGTTGCAGGAGCTGGTAGACAAGGGCTTCATCCGACCGAGTACCTCACCCTGGGGTGCTCCGGTTTTGTTTGTGAGAAAGAAGGATGGATCCCTTAGACTTTGTATCGACTACAGGCAGTTGAACAAAGTCACTACCAAGAACAAGTACCCATTACCAAGGATCGACGATCTATTCGACCAGCTAGCAGGAGCGGGTTGCTTCTCCAAAATAGATCTGAGGTCCGGGTATCATCAGTTGAGAATCAGGGAAGAGGATGTGCCAAAGACGGCTTTCAGGACCAGATATGGGCATTTTGAGTTCCTTGTGATGCCGTTCGGGTTAACTAACGCCCCTGCAGCATTCATGGATCTCATGAACAGAGTGTTTAGCCAGTACCTGGATCACTTCGTTATTGTCTTCATAGATGATATCTTGGTGTATTCCAGGAATGCAGAGGAGCATGCCCATCATCTGAGGTTGGTTCTACAGACCTTGAGGGAGCATGGCTTGTATGCCAAGTTCTCCAAGTGTGAGTTCTGGCTAAGGAGCATTTCGTTCTTGGGGCATGTAGTGTCAGAGAATGGTATAGAGGTAGACCCCAAGAAGACAGAAACTGTGGCTAACTGGCCTCGACCCACTTCAGTGACAGAGATCAGGAGTTTCTTGGGTTTGGCAGGTTACTACAGGAGGTTCGTTCAGGACTTCTCAAAAATAGCAGCTCCTCTAACCAGACTAACCAGGAAGAATCAGAAGTTTCTGTGGACCGACCAGTGCGAGGAGAGTTTTGAAGAGCTTAAGAAGAGGTTGACTTCGGCACCAGTTTTAGCTCTGCCATCTAGTGGTGAGGACTTTACAGTCTTTTGCGATGCGTCCCGAGTGGGACTGGGTTGTGTGCTTATGCAGAGTGAGAGGGTGATTGCTTATGCTTCTAGGCAGCTAAAGAAGCATGAGTTGAATTACCCCACACATGACCTTGAGATGGCAGCAGTAATCTTTGCACTCAAGATGTGGAGGCACTACCTCTATGGGGTAAAATGTGAGATCTTTACAGATCATAAGAGCCTGCAGTACATCTTGAGTCAGAGGGATTTGAATTTGAGACAGAGGAGATGGGTAGAGCTGCTGAGTGACTATGATTGCAAGATTCAGTATCATCCGGGTAAGGCGAATGTTGTGGCAGACGCCCTAAGCCGGAAGTCACTAGGCAGTCTATCCCACATCACGGCAGAGAGAAGACCAGTGGTGAAGGAGTTTTACAAGCTCATTGAGGAAGGTCTACAGTTGGAGTTGTCTGGTACAGGCGCCTTAGTTGCTCAGATGAAAGTGACACCTGTGTTTCTGGAGCAAGTGGCTCAGAAACAGCATGAGGACCCAGAGTTAGTGAAGATTGCCAGGACTGTTCAGTCAGGCAAGGACAGTGAGTTCAGATTCGACAATAAGGGGATCCTCCGCTATGGGAGTCGATTGTGTGTACCAGATGACATAGGGCTAAAAGGAGACATTATGAGAGAGGCTCATAATGCAAGATACAGCATTCACCCCGGAGCCACCAAGATGTATCAAGATCTGAAAAAGGTTTATTGGTGGCCAGCTATGAAGAAAGAAGTGGCACAGTTTGTGTCAGCCTGCGAAGTTTGTCAGAGGGTGAAGCTGGAACATCAGAAGCCGGCTGGAATGCTTAACCCGCTACCTATTCCAGAGTGGAAATGGGAGAATATAGCTATGGACTTCGTAGTGGGGTTACCGGCGACGTCCAACAGATTGGACTCCATATGGGTGATTGTGGACAGACTCACCAAATCTACTCACTTCATCCCTGTCAGGAGTGGCTATTCTGTGGACAAGTTGGCGCAGGTGTACGTTGATGAGATAGTCAGACTGCATGGGGTTCCTGTTTCAATAGTGTCAGATAGAGGACCCCAGTTCACCTCCAGGTTTTGGCGGAGTCTGCAGGATGCCATGGGTACTAGGTTGGATTTCAGTACTGCCTTCCACCCCCAGACTGACGGACAGACAGAGAGGACCATCCAGACCATAGAAGATATGCTGAGAATGTGTGTGCTGGACTTTGGCGGTTCTTGGAGGCAACATCTACCTTTGGTGGAGTTTGCCTACAATAACAGCCATCATGCTAGCATTGGGATGGCTCCATATGAAGCTTTATACGGAAGGAAGTGCAGGTCACCTGTTTGCTGGGAGGAAGTTGGAGAAAAGGCCTTGGCAGGGCCTGAACTAGTAGAGATCACTAGCAGAGTGGTACCCTTAATCAGAGAGAAAATCAAGACAGCTGCAAGCAGATAGAAGAGTTATGCAGACATCCGCAGAAGACTAGTAGAGTTTCAGGAGGGGGATCTGGTATTGCTTAAGGTGTCTCCAATGAAAGGAGTGGTTCGGTTCGGGAAGAAAGGTAAGCTGGCTCCGCGGTACATCGGACCCTTTGAAGTCTTGCAAAAGATTGGGAGTGTATCGTACAAGCTGGACTTGCCTGCTTCAATGGAGAGAATCCATCCGGTTTTCCATGTTTCTATGTTGAGAAAATTCGTGTCAGATCCGGGCAAGGTTCTTAGTGAACCTGATGTGGAGATCCAAGAGGATCTCACCTATGTTGAGCAGCCAGTACGGATCCTAGACACCCAGATCAGGAAGCTGAGAAACAAGGAAATCCCGATGGTGAAAGTCCTTTGGAACCACCACAATATTGAGGAATGCACTTGGGAGACACGGGAGTCTATGCTCCGGCAATATCCTCATCTCTTTTAAGGTTAGCCTCTATGTGTTTTATGCGTATGATATGTTGTATGCTTTGCATGTGCTAGTTGAGGAACATTCGGGGATGAATGTTCTTAAGGGGGGGAGAATGTAATACCCGGCTAGACTCCGGTATCGGAATTCCTACCGTCCGGTGGAATCCCGGATGTCGGAGATCTCTAGAAGGGTAGAATCATGTTTTTGTAAAATGTTTTCATGTTTTAATGGTTTTGAGTATGATATTAAATGAGTTTTTGCATGAAAATAGCTTTGGAGGAAAACCCAGGTTCGGCCGCCGAAAGTCAGGTTCGGCCGCCGAACATGCATGCGTTTTGGAGGCACGTTAGGCCCCCGAAAGCATGGGTTAGGGAAGTTCAGGTTCGGCCGCCGAAAGTCAAGTTCGGCCGCCGAACATTGCATGGATGCGGAGGCACATTCGGCCCCCGAACGTGGTCTGGCCAGCCACCTATAAAAGGGTCCCTTAGCCGAAAATGGGCGAGCTTTTCTCCCCATTTCGGCCAAGGTGAGCATTCCGCCATCCTTCCCCTATCTTGAGTTTTTCCTTCCTTTTTCCACGATCTTTACAAGTTTATAACTTTGGTTTTGAAGATCTTTGAGCTTAGAACGAGTTTTGGAGCTTGGAGACCAAAAGTTGGAACTTCTCCCATCTCCAAGTTTAGATCTCCTCAACTCACGATCTTCAAGAGGTAAGAGCCGATCCTAAGCTCAATGTATGATTTAAACAAGTTTTATGAAGTTTTAAGGGGTAGAATGCATGTTAGGTTATATGTTGAGTTTATGGGTTATGTTGATGTTATGAGCAATGTGTGTGGATTTTGTGTGTTTGAAGTGTTGTAGATGGGGTATATGCATGTTTGAGGCCCCTAAGAACTTGTATGCATGCTTTGGTTGAAAAATATGCATGTTTAGAAGGTTTGGAGACGAAATGTGCAAAGGGAGCCAAGTTTCTGCCCTTTGGCAGAAACCAGGTTCGGCAGCCGAAGGTACTTTCGGCCGCCGAACATGGCTGGGGAGGCAGGCCTTTCGGCTGCCGAAGTTGCCCCCGAAGAGAGACTTTCGTCTCTGTCTGGCACTTTCGGCCGCCGAAGGTGCCGCCGAACCTAGCTGAGTTTCGTCTCTGTCCAGGACTTTCGGCCGCCGAAGGTGCCGCCGAAAGTGCCCTGTTCAGCCATTTCATGCATATTTTCTGTGATGTTTTTATGATGTTTTAGGGGGTTTTTGGGGGATATATATTAGAGTCATGTTTGTATGTGTTTGGTCCCTCATTGGAGTCCACCTGTGTAGGTTCGGACCCGAGGAACCGAGGACCCCAGCAGTGAGATCAGCTGCTTCGGTGTTGTCAGAGTCAGCCAGAGGTGAGTGGAACTAAACATAATCTTTTAAATTAAATGTTTTATCATGTTCCATGCATCATGATTATGCAATAGGATGATTGCATTAGTTTCACGAATATGCCGCATTGCATCATTTATTGTTGATGTGGGTGAATGTTGGATGACCCAATTAGTCCATGACAGGAAGACCAGGACCCCATTCTACGGCCTGGCACGGAAATGTAAGACCAGGACCCCATTCTACGGCCTGGCACGATTGTGGACTCGAAGACCAGGAGCCCAGAGGAGGCCCTGGAATAATGGTAAGTAATGTATGTATGACAGGAAGACCAGGACCCCATGCTACGGCCTGGCACTATGTTAGCTTGGACTAATTGGTGACAAGTTCACCCAACCCTTATGTGAATTGTTTTTGTTATGATGCATTCCATATGAGCATAGTGTTAATGTGTTTTACTAGCTCTACTCACTGGGCTTCTAGCTCATCCCTCTCCCTTTACCCCCAGGCTTGCAGGTACAGTATAGTGCGGGAGTCTGGATAGAGTAAAGAAGTCATGCTTATGTAATAGATAGCAATGGATATGATCAAATTGTAATGTAAAAGTACAGTATAGTTATGTAATGAGATTTATGGATGTTAGTGTGTGCTTGACCATAGATTGTTGTATCCCTTTTACACATGATCTTAGAGTTTTTGATGATGTTTATGTAAACCAACTCAACAGATGATATATTACCCTTTGAGGGGACAGATGAGATCCCACAGAGGGATCAAGGTTATGTTCATGTTTATGCACAGGTTGAGTTTGGGTAATGTTTATGAAAAGAAAAGTTTTAATTTTTATGCATGTTGTTGATCATGTATGGGATTATACAGGTTCACAGGTTCTATGTCAGGCTTGCTACGGGTCCCGGCGGCCTTAAGTCGACCCGGATCCTAGCGCCGGTAGCGGTCCGATTTTCGGGTCGTTACACCTAATTGATTTATGCTTAAGGAGAGATATGGTGGTGAGAAGCGTCTTCCATCTCCATAACTAATTTATTGAATCAAAAAAAGGAATTTAAGTATCAATGATCAATCTCAACAACTGAAGCGGATCCAATTCTTCAACTAGAGCTTTTCTCATATTTGAATTTCTTTACTTCAATTATTTGCTTTACTTTATTGCTTTCAGTATTAGTTTAATTCAATCAATCTCAAACCCTCCCTTTTTATTTTTACCTTCAGTTTTGTAATACCCGGCTAGACTCCGACATCGGAATTCCAACTTTCCGGCGGAATCTCCATTGAAATTTAGAATCTCGAATATCGAAACATCCTAGAAGGGTAAAACATGTTTTTACAAAATGCTTTTTATGGTTTTCATGGTTAGTTTTGAGTTAATGTTTTAAAAGAAGAAAAGAAAATGCTTTGGAAGGAAAAGCCAGGTTCGGCCGCCGAACCTCATGTTCGGCCCGGCCGCCGAACCTTATGTTCGGCCGCCGAACATGGTGCAGTTTCAGAAGCTCTTTTGGCCCCCGAAGGTGGTCTGGCCAGCCACCTATAAAAGGCCCCCTGTCCAAAAATGGGCGAGTTTTCTCTCTTCATTTTCGGGCATAGGTGAGATTCTGCCCTTCCATGGTTGATTTTATGTTTTCCTTCAAATCCTTCAAGTTTTTGATAAGTTTTTACTTTGTTTTGAAGATTTTTAAGCTAAGACCAAAGTTTTGAAGTTTGGAGACCTCCGGAGCTCGTTTCCTCCTTATCTCCAAGTTGGGTCACGCCTACCTTCGATCTTCATGAGGTAAGTATAGATCCATACCTTTTTACATGTTTTAAGTAAGTTTTAAAAAGGATTAAGGGTATATAATGCATATTTTGGTTAGATCTAAAATGTTAGGGCTATGCAAGTTTAATGAGGATTGTATGTTTTTATGTGTTGTTTGTTGGGGCTTAGGCTAGTTTTATACCCCTTATGCATGTTGAAATACGTATGCATGTTTTAGAATAGTTGGATGTGTGTTTTGAGAAGTTTTGGAGGCTGAATGTGTTAGGCGAATCGGGTTCTGCCATTCTAGAGAACCCAGGTTCGGCCGCCGAAGCAAGGTTCGGCCGCTGAACCTGCCTATGGAGGCAGCCTTTGGCAGCCTAAAATGCCCCTTAAAGCATGGACTTTTGGCTCTGGAAGGGAGTTTCGGCCGCCGAACCTGCCCCCGAAGGTTAGTGACTTTTGGATCTATGAAGGCCTTCGGCCGCCGAACCTTGCCCCCGAAAGTGCCTGACTTTAGGATCTATAGGGACCTTCGGCCACCGAACCTGTCGCTGAAAGTCCCATGCCCAGCCTTCATTTGCCTATTTTCTATGCATGTTTTATGATATTTTGAGGGGTTTTTTGAGAGATGTTTAGTGTCATGTTAGAGTTTGTTTGGTCCCTCATTTGAGTCCACCTGTGTAGGATCGGACCCGAGGAACCCAGCAGTGAGTTAGCTGTTCCAGTGTCAGCCAGAGGTAAGTAGAACTGAACTCTAAATTTTAAAGTACTAAATTTTTAAGCATGTTTATGCATCATGAATGCTATGTTATATAATAGGTTGTTTGCATTAGAATTCACGAATATGATGCATTGCATAATTTGCTGTTGATGTTGATGGATATTGGATGACCCACTAGCCCTCGAGATGATATGATATGATATGATATGGAAGTCCAGGTCGAGGCCCATTCTACGCCCCTGGCACGATGTAAGAGAAAGTCCAGGTCGAGGCCCATTCTACGCCCCTGGCACGATGTAAGAGAAAGTCCAGGTCTGTAATACCCGGTTAGCCCCGGCGTCGAAATTCATCTTTTCGGTGGAATCTCCGCCGGAATTTGGAATTTTAGGATGTCGGAGTTTCCTAGAAGGGTAAAAGAAAGGTTTTCTAAAATGTTTTTGTATGTTTTAATGTTTTGAGTTAGAAAACTTGAAGTTTTGAAAAGAAAAGACCAAGGAGGGAAATACCAGGTTCGGCCGCCGAACCTCACTTTCGACCGCCGAAGGTGGCTAGCTTTCGTTACCACCGAAGCCCAAGTTTGGCTTCCGAACGTGCTGAAGCTGTGGAGACAACTTTGGCCCCCGAAGGTGGTTGATCAGCCACCTATAAAAGGGTCCCTTATCCGGAGTTGAGGTGAGTTTTCTCTCTCTTTTCGGGTATAGGTGAGTTCTTGACCTCCTTTGGTTGATTTCTTGGTTTTCTTTAAAATTGAGCAAGTTTTAAGTTGTTTTCATGTTGGTTTTGAAGTTGTTGAGCAAAGAAGCTAAGTTGTGAGGCTTGGAGGTTTCGGATCTGTTTCCCTTTGCATCTCCGAGTGATAGAGCATATTTTAGCCCATATTATCATGATTTTATTAATGTTTATTTGCACCTATTCTACCTAATTTTGTGGTTTTAATCATGTTTTACAGATATTAGGTGTAAAGGAACAATTTGGAGAAAATGCTCTTAAAAATGCCAAAAAGTGCCAAAAACTCAACCACCTTCGGAAGCACCTTCGGAAGCACTTTCAGAAGCCGAAAGTCCAGTCCAGAGGCGAAAGTCACCCACCTTCGGCCGCCGAACCTTGCGTCCAGAGCCGAAAGTCCAACCTCCGAAACTCATCTTAGGCGGCCGAAAGTGCCCCCGAACAGTCTCCTCCTTATTCAAGAAGCCAAATCTTGAAGATCACATGTTTCCCACTTAGTGTCATGCACATTCAAAATTCAAATCAATGCTCCACCTTCCTCTTTAGTGCATGAATAATGTGAAGAAGGCTTCTTGAACACACTTGGGCATCAATCAAAAGACCAAAAAGGGTTTGCAACTCCACACATACACATAGAAGACTCAAGGGCACTTTGGGCAATCTCTACAAAGATGCATGGACACCCAAAAAACCCTAGATAGCCTCTCAACATCTATTTAAAGGCCTTAAAAAGACATGAACATTCAAGATTTCATACACCTCTCCTCCAAGGAATTGGCAAGGCTTCTCCAAGGGTTCTTTCCCTTAGTTCTTCATCTTCTTGCATTCTTTTCTTTTATTTTCTATTTTGGTTCAGCCATGAGTGGCTGAAACCCTTATTCTAGTTGAAGTTTGGTTGAAACTAAGGTTGTTTAAAAGGTTGTGAGATCTGAACATAAAGTGTTTGCTTTTGATTTATTCAATATTCATGCAATTGTGCTTAATTCTAAGATTGCTTTGTTGTTTTGATCAAATTGGCCACTTGATTCTTGATTGCAAAGTTAATTGATTGTTAGTTGGGATATTTGTTAGTCCGTAATTGCTGGAAATATTCTGACCTAAGAACACTTGGTGTAGAAACTAGGGAATTGCATGATCTAGCAACATCTCATGCGTTTGAGTAGCTAGGGTTAGATCTCTCTCATTCTTTATGCAATTGACAATTGTTTTGATGCCTAAGACCCAAGGACGTTCCTTGGCAATTTGTTAATTAGTAATTGATTAGAGGACGTTCCCTAATTGATTTAATCATAAGGAGAGACATGGTGGTGAGAAGCGTTTTCCACCCCCATAACTAATCTATTGAATCAATCAAGATAACCTAAGTTTCAATGATCAACCCAAACAACCAAAGTGGATCTACATCTTCAACTAGACTTTTCTCATATTGATTTCCTCTTTTATTTTAATTACTTGCTGTTTTAATTGCTTTTAATAGTTGTTAATCAAATCAATCTCAAAACCCCCTTTTACTTTCTTGCACTTTATCTTTGTTCTACTTTCAATAACTTGCTTTCAATTGTGTTTTCAATTGGTTCTCTTGGTCTTGATTGAGAAAAATAAATAGATAATCAATTCTCTGTGGATTCGATCCTTCACCACTATCTGCAGTTGTAAATTGTTGATAACCAAGAAGGTTATTTTTGACCGGCTTCGACAACCGCACTGTCAAAAATTGGCGCCGTTGCCGGGGAATCGATTTTACTTGTTTGTTTATTTTTCTTTCATGACCAGATCTGAGCATAGGGATACTCTGCCCTTTGATCCAGAAATTGAATGCACCCTCAGAAGGCTAGGAAAGCAAGCCTCTGCACCTGAAGAACATTCTGCCCAACCTTTGGCCGCCGAACTATCCCTACATTCGGCCGCTGAAAGTCCTTCACTCCAGCAACCGAATCTTGCACCAATGGCTGAACATCTCTGAATCATGGATGAGGTAAGTACATATAATCTTACTTCTCAAATTCCTGACCTAACCTCTATTGTGAAAAGCTATGTCATAGCTCTACAGGCTCGACGACTTCAGCAATCTCAGCCATGTAGGATCTGTGCACATGTGGGACACCTAACTTCCCAATGTCCTACACTTTATGAGGATGACCAACCAGTTCATGCATATGGAGGATTCTATGAACAGCCAAGGCATGATCCCTACCATGACACATACAATCCATATTGGGGAGACCATCCGAATTATGGCTATACAAGGGACTAACAAGTACATGCATTTGAAGGATTCTATGAACAGCCAAAATATGATCCCTACCATGACACCTACAATTCAAATTGGGGAGACCATCCAGACTCCAGTTATGCAGAGGCTAACGACTACCAGGATTGTCAGCACCTTGAAAAGATGATGGAAACAATGGTAAGTTCCATGCAAAGCCTGCGACAGGACATAGGACAATTAGCAACCTAAATGGAAGCACTCGTGTTAAGAAGAGAGCAAGAACTTCAAGATATGGAGGATGAATATGAAAGTTGGCAAGTACAAGAACAAGCAGCGGAAGAGACACAACCAGAAAACTGTTTGTCCAAACAAAGTGATCAAACAGAACCTGTTGATAATTTAGATATCATTGATTGTTTGAGTGAAAATATTTTTTATGTAAATCAAGATGATATACTAAATGATGATCTTTGCAAGGAAGAGACTCAGAAAGAGCCAGAATTGAAAGAAACTGACTATTGCATCCAACAGGTGAACTGCAGCCAAGCACAGACTGAAGAGAGCTCTGTCGCACCACTTCAAGAAGGATTTGTGCAAACTGAAGCCATGACTTTTCGGCTGCCGAACTCCACCATCTTTCGGCCACTGGACCCTGCACCTTAGCTCCCATTGCAAACTGAAACCATCCTTCGGCCGCCGAACTCAGCCATCTTTCGGCCGCCGAATCCGACTACTCTACATGTCCCCTTTCAGTCAGATCTTGCGCAGAAGGAGCAATCTGAAACTCCTTTCAGCCTTCCAACGCAAACAGCCCATACTCACAAGGAACAAATGGTGTTCCAAGCACCTAAACCAAAGGAGCATGCAGATCAATGTCTTCCCAAACCTTCAGATAAGGTAGAGTTTGTTTTGCCAAATTTTAGTACCAAATTACAGCTACACATGGAGAAACATGAATTGGAGTTCAAAATGTTACCCAATCATCCCAAGAATGCAAACATGAGAGCTAGAGGCACACCTCATATGAAAAAGGAAAAGCTAATCATGTTACTTCATGAGTACATGGAAAAAGTAGGATGGGTTATGACCAAATCAAAAAGAGTGCTATACTTTCTACTCAATTCAGTTGGGACTCTTTTCCCTTCTCCAATTACTTCAGCCTTGATCAAGTGGATCACGCCATGCACACCACACCCAGGGGAGTATTCAGTTTCCTTTGTTCTTTTATATTTCTTATACATTGAGGACAATGCATGATTTAAGTGTGGGGGTGCATATCTCTGAATTTTTACTTTTAAGTTTATTTTTTGCTTTAATCTTTAGTTTGCTTGCATTAGGCAAAATTTTTTCAATTTTTTAGTTGATGCTTTCAATAAAACACACACAACCACAACCTTCTTCTTCTTTTTGTTTTGCTCTACTCAAACTGATGAACTATGTTAGATGAGTCTTTCTTTCCATGACCCCATTGATGTGATAACTCTTTAAACTTATGTTGAATCAATTGCAGTGAGTTATATTCATGTTTGAGAATTTCCTTTTGAATTGAATCCTTGAGTTTGCTATGGTGAAAAATATATTGATGACCCTCAATTGATGAGAATAAATTGAAAATTGTGTGAATGAACTTAATGTGACTTGATTTAGCAATTGGTGTTGATTTGCCCAAATCATTGAGAGAAAGAAAATTCAGCAAAGGCAAAGACCTCAAAAGCACAAAATCAAAAACTGTTTCAATGGTCAAAAGACTAAGAACAAAGCTAGTAGCCACTTGGAAAGGTGACCAACTGAGTAACTGGGGGTGGGTATCACAAATATGTACCTTCACGTCAAAAGGTGGTGACTTTTTCAAGGAAAATCTAAGTACAAAAGTCTGAATAAAAGTACTTCAAGGTAAGGGCAAGTCACTCTGAAAGCTAGAAAAGGTCTTAACAAACATGTGCATGTATGGTCTCTCTTGAGGAAAACAAATCCTAGCCATAGTAAGCAAAGGGAAACAAGCAAAGAAGGTGAGTAATCTTCATGCATATATTCTTCACTGCAATGCTTCAACATAGGGGTTTAGAGCAAGAGTTTAAGTGGAAATAAGGATCTAGAGCAAAGAAAGCTTATTTGACTATGTTTATTTGCTTGAGGACAAGCAAAAGGTTAAGTGTGGCAGTATTTGATAGAGCATATTTTAGCCCATATTATCATGATCTTATTGATGTTTATTTGCACCTATTCTACCTAATTTTGTGGTTTTAATCATGTTTTACAGATATTAGGTGTAAAGGAACAATTTGGAGAAAATGCTCTTAAAAATGCCAAAAAGTGCCAAAAACTCAACCACCTTCGGAAGCACCTTCGGAAGCACTTTCGAAAGCCGAAAGTCACCCACTTTCGGAAGCACTTTCGGAAGCCGAAAGTCCAGTCCAGAGGCGAAAGTCACCCACCTTCGGCCGCCGAACCTTGCGTCTAGAGCCGAAAGTCCAGCCTCCGAAACTCATCTTAGGCGGCCGAAAGTGCCCCCGAACAATCTCCTCCTTATTCAAGAAGCCAAATCTTGAAGATCACATGTTTTCCACTTAGTGTCATACACATTCAAAATTCAAATCAATGCTCCACCTTCCTCTTTAGTGCATGAATAATGTGAAGAAGGCTTCTTGAACACACTTGGGCATCAATCAAAAGACCAAAAAGGGCTTGCAACTCCACACATACACATAGAAGACTCAAGGGCACTTTGGGCAATCTCTACAAAGATGCATGGACACCCAAGAAACCCTAGATAGCCTCTCAACATCTATTTAAAGGCCTCAAAAAGACATGAACATTCAAGATTTCATACACCTCTCCTCCAAGGAATTGGCAAGGCTTCTCCAAGGGTTCTTTCCCTTAGTTCTTCATCTTCTTGCATTCTTTTCTTTTATTTTCTGTTTTGGTTCAGCCATGAGTGGCTGAAACCCTTATTCTAGTTGAAGTTTGGTTGAAACTAAGGTTGTTTAAAAGGTTGTGAGATCTGAACATAAAGTGTTTGCTTTTGATTTTTTCAATATTCATGCAATTGTGCTTAATTCTAAGATTGCTTTGTTGTTTTGATCAAATTGGCCACTTGATTCTTGATTGCAAAGTTAATTGATTGTTAGTTGGGATATTTGTTAGTCCGTAATTGCTGGAAATATTCTGACCTAAGAACACTTGGTGTAGAAACTAGGGAATTGCATGATCTAGCAACATCTCATGCGTTTGAGTAGCTAGGGTTAGATCTCTCTCATTCTTTATGCAATTGACAATTGTTTTGATGCCTAAGACCCAAGGACGTTCCTTGGCAATTTGTTAATTAGTAATTGATTAGAGGACGTTCCCTAATTGATTTAATCATAAGGAGAGGCATGGTGGTGAGAAGCGTTTTCCACCCCCATAACTAATCTATTGAATCAATCAAGATAACCTAAGTTTCAATGATCAACCCAAACAACCAAAGTGGATCCACATCTTCAACTAGACTTTTCTCATATTGATTTCTTCTTTTATTTTAATTACTTGCTGTTTTAATTGTTTTCAATAGTTGTTAATCAAATCAATCTCAAAACCCCCTTTTACTTTCTTGCACTTTATCTTTGTTCTACTTTCAATAACTTGCTTTCAATTGTGTTTTCAATTGGTTCTCTTGGTCTTGATTGAGAAAAATAAATAGGTAATCAATTCTCTATGGATTCGATCCTTCACCACTATCTGCAGTTGTAAATTGTTGATAACCAAGAAGGTTATTTTTGACCGGCTTCGACAACCGGACTGTCACCAACTTTAGACCATCAATCCTCTCGATCTTCAACAGGTAAGCATGGATCCTCACCTTTTCTTATGTTTTACGTGAGTTTTGAAGGGTTTAAGTGAGTGTTTTGCATGGTTTGCATGGGTAGGGTTTATGTTGATCATAAGCCATATGTGTGTATATGTGTTGTTTTTGGGGGGTTTGAGCTAGTTCTAAGCCCCTATATGCATGAAGAAGAGTATATGCATGTGTTTGAGAGCTTGTTTGTGAGTTGTGCATGTTTTGGAGAGGGTTTGGAGGCTAGAGACTTGAGGTTGAATCGGGTTCTGCCTCTTTGGAGAACTCAGGTTCGGCCGCCGAAGCAAGGTTTGCCCGCCGAACCCCTTAAGGAGGTTGTTTTGGCCGCTTAAACCCACCCCCGAAAGTTTGGACTTTCGGCTCTAGAGTGGAGTTTCGACCGCCGAACATGCCGCCGAAGGTTGTGACTTTCGTCTCTGGACAGACTTTCGGCTGCCGAACCCTGCCTCCGAAAGTACCTGACTTTCGGCTCTGGAGGGACCTTCGACCGCCGAACCTGCCGCTGAAAGTCCCCTATCCAGCCTTCCTTTGCTTGTTTTTCGGTGCATGTTTGAGATGTTTTAGGGGATTTTTGGGGGAATGTTTAGAGTTATATTAGAGTTTGTTGGTACCTCATCTGAGTCCTCCATTGTAGAATCTAACCCGAGGAACCAAGGAGGCCCTCAGAGTTAGCTGGTTCAGAGGTATTCCAGAGTCTACTAGAGGTGAGTAGAACTGAACTATATTTTAAATTAATGAAATGTTTTAGCATGATTCATGCACCATAAAATGCCATGGATATGTTCGGTTGTATGCATTAGTATGCATGACTCATGCACCATCAATGCCATGTTTATACAATAGGCTGTTGTATTAGTATTCACGAAGATGATGCATTGCCTAATATGTTGTTGATGTAGATGGATATTGGAGGATCCTTTAGCCCTCAATATGATATGAGAAGACCAGGTGTGGCCTAATCGCCCCTGGCACAGAGTATAGAAGACCAGGTGTGGCCTAATCGCCCCTGGCACAGAGTATAGAAGACCAGGTGCGGCCAAATCGTCCCTGGCACAAAGTATATGATTTGTCGAGGGTTATTGGTGACAAGTCCATCCGTGATATGAGTTATTTATGATGTGATGCATTTCATGGAAGCATGTTTTATTAAATGATTTTATTAGTGCTCTACTCACTGGGCTCTAATAGCTCACCCCTCTCCTTACCCCTCAGGTTTGCAGGGCCAGAGATAGCAAGGGATAGCTTCAGGAGAAAAGTTTATGTAACAGCATAGTGGACATGTATTGTAAAATGATGTATAGTCATGTAATGTATATGGATGATAGAATTGTGCTTGGCCCTAGAGTGGGTAGATCCCTTTTGTACATGATCTATATATTATTATATTTTATAATGATATATGATGAGAACCAAGCTTAATATATGAAATGATGACCCAACTAGAGCATTTGATGAGGCATTTGATGAGGGCTCTAGTATGGGATTTTATGTTTACAGAGTTAGTGTGCATGAACAGGTTAAGCTTGGTAGATGTAAAGTGTCAAATTTTTATGGAAATTGTTGATCATGTATGGGATGTACCAGGTTTACAAAATGCATTGTAGGCTTGCTACGGGTTCCGGCGACCTTAAGTCGATCTGAATGCTAGCGCCTGTAGCGGTCCGGTCACCGGGTCATTACAGATTGGTATCAGAGCCCTAGGTTCATATGGTCGGACCTAGAGAGTGTTGGGCTCATAGATGTCATAGAAGCGCAAGCACAATAGGATCAATCATGTCCACTAGGATAGGATGTAAAGTCCTGTCTTGCTGATGATGTGAAATGCCAGGAATTTTTGCATGTGCATTCATGATATGTTATGTATGTTATGGGGTTCATGTGTTTCCACATGGACCAAATGATGCTAATGTTTATGTGTATGGTTGTGTTTTCAGAAGTCAGAATGCGAGGTACTCGTCGATCTACACGATTGACTGGAGTTCTACCAATGGATGAGGGCATGGATGCCTGTCCCCCTGCTTTGCCAAGGGCAATGTCTGGCAGGACAGAAAGAGCAGGTACATCAAGGGACCCTAGAAGGTCTTTTGATGCAAGCAGAAGAGGAACAGTTCAGGGTGAAGAGCCTGAGGATGTGAGGGAGGCTATGGATGTGGACCAGGGAGAAGGAAGTATGGGTGTTGGCATGTCTGAGGAGGGTATGGGAGAGTCTCAGGGAGGCACTCAGGCCTCGGAGTTTGGTTATCCACCCCAATATCAGCCTTTCTTTCAGGGCCCAGGGTATTCGATGGAAGGTACATCGGATTACTCTAGCTTTAACCCATATCCCACCTTCATGCCATATCCTCCTTTTTACCCCCTATATCCACAGTACCCTATGTATCCACCCTCACCCTTTTTCCCAAGTCCAGCAACTCCTTATCCAGGAAGTGTTGTACCTCCTCCGCCACCAGCAGAACCAGTTGTTCCTGTTATCCCTACACCTAAACCTAGCTCGCCGGTGAGGAGCAAGGTAAAGATGACAGATTACTTAAAACTGGACGCTCCTAAGTTTAAAACAGGAGGTGATCCGTTTGAGTATCTGAAAACGGTGAAAATGATAGCAGATGAGCTGGGGGCAGATGATACGAGAGCCATTCAGATGGCGGGGTTCACTCTGAAGTGCAAGAAAGCAAAGGAGTGGTTTAATAATTATGTGGACCCTAGGATGGATAACATGTCTTGGGAGGAGTTTGCTAATGAATTTGCTGGGTGGGCTTTTCCAGATAGCTCCAGAGAGTTGAAGATGATAGAGTTTGAGCAGCTGAGGCAGTATGAGGATATGAGTGTCGATGAGTACACTGATAAGTTCTTGGAGTTGTTGCAATATGCGGGTCAGGCATATGATACAGATCAGAAGAAAGCAAAGAGGTATACCATGAGGCTTCATCCCAGGTATTCCTCCCTTATCCTAGCAGCAGAGAGGGAGAGCTTCCACGTCATAGTGGATGCAGCTAGAAAAATAGAGGCTAGTGCCATTATTCAGGGGACAGTTAAGCAGTCCGGGGCACAGTCTTCAGGTTCCAAGACCCCAAGTGGGGGAAAACTAGATCCCTCTTCTCAAAGTGTAGCGACTTCAGACAGTAAAAAGGGAGACAGAGGCCTCAGAAGATCAAAGAAGAACATGTTCTGGAATCGCTTGAAGTCAGGTCTAGGTTTGGGGAGTGGCTCGAGCTCAGGTTTAGGAGGTGCAGAGTGTCTGAGGTGCGGTAAGCCGCATAAGGGAGTGTGTCGATTTGGGACTACAGCCTGCTTCAGGTGTGGGCAGGAGGGACACATGGCTCGAGAGTGTCCAAGGGCGCCTTTCATGGCACCGTCCCAGCAGACAGCTCCAGGCAGTATGGCTCAGCCAGCAGCTCCAGCCATGACTCAGGGCAGTAGCAGAGGCAGAGGGAGAGGAGCAGCCTCTTCTTCAGCAGGTTCCCGAGGTGAAGGTCCATCAGCTCCAGCTCGGATCTTCACTCTGACACATCAGGAGGCTAACGCATCCAACACCATGGTGTCAGGTAATCTCATCATTGGGTGTTCTGATGTATATGCTTTATTGGACCCTAGTGCTTCTCATTCCTTTATTGCACCGAGAGCCGTAGAGAGAGTGGGTTTGATGACTTCTGGGTTAGAGTGTCCCCTTTGGGTCAGTGGGCCCAAGTGTGATCCATCAGTGGCAGAGTCAGTCTGCCGGTTTAGTCATGTGTTCATTGAGGGACGATGCCTTCCAGCCGACCTTGTGGTTCTAGGTTTGACGGATTTTGATGTCATTCTAGGGATGGATTGGCTATCCGCTCATGATGCTACCTTGGACTGTAGAGACAAGGTAGTCAGGTTCAGAGATTAGGATGGATTAGTGTTTGTCTTCAGAGGAGACATGAGGGGTATGCCTAGAGGTTTGATATCAGCCCTGCAGGCTCGTAGGTTGCTTAAGAGGGGTTGTCAGGGATTTTTAGCTTATGTGAGGGAGCTTGACAGTCAGGTTAGTGAGCCTGCCTCAGTGCCCATAGTCCGGGAGTTTCCGGATGTTTTCCCAGACAAGCTTCCAGGACTACCACCTGCTAGGGAGATAGAGTTTGAAATAGAAGTCATGCCTGGAACCAGATCGATCTCTATCCCTCCCTACAAGATGGCCCCAGCAGAGTTGCAAGAATTAAAAGAGCAGCTGCAAGAGTTGGTAGATAAGGGTTTCATCCGACCGAGTACCTCACCTTGGGGCGCACCAGTTCTTTTTGTAAAGAAGAAGGATGGATCCATGAGACTTTGTATCGACTACAGGCATTTGAACAAAGTCACTACCAAGAACAAGTATCCTCTACCCAGAATCGACGATCTATTTGACCAGCTAGCTGGAGTAGGTTGTTTCTCCAAAATAGATCTAAGATCTGGGTATCATCAGTTGAGAATCAGAGAAGAGGATGTACCAAAGACAGCTTTCAGGACCAGATATGGGCATTATGAGTTCCTAGTGATGCCGTTCGGGTTAACTAATGCCCCTGCAGCATTCATGGACCTCATGAATAGAGTTTTCAGCCAGTATCTGGACCACTTTGTTATTGTCTTCATTGATGATATCTTAGTGTATTCCAGGAATGCAGAGGAGCATGCCCATCATCTGAGGTTAGTGTTGCAGACCTTGAGAGAGCATGGCTTGTATGCCAAGTTCTCTAAGTGTGAGTTCTGGTTAAGGAGCATTTCTTTCTTGGGGCATGTTGTATCAGACCGAGGCATTGAAGTAGACCCCAAGAAGATAGAAGCTGTAGCGAGTTGGCTGAGACCCACTTCAGTGTCAGAGATTAAAAGCTTTTTGGGTTTGGCAGGCTATTACAAGAGGTTCGTTCAGGACTTCTCTAAGATCGCTGCTCCTATGACCAGATTAACTAAGAAGAATCAGACTTTTGTGTGGTCTGACCAATGTGAAGAAAGTTTTGAAGAGCTCAAGAAGAGGTTGACTTCAGCACCGGTATTAGCTCTGCCTGTCAGCAATGAAGACTTTACAGTGTATTGTGATGCGTCCCGTGTGGGACTGGGTTGTGTGTTGATGCAGAATGAGCGGGTAATTGCTTATGCTTCTAGGCAGTTGAAGAAGCATGAGTTGAATTATCCTACACATGACCTAGAGATGGCAGCTGTGATCTTTGCACTTAAGATGTGGAGGCATTACCTTTATGGGGTTAAATGCGAGATCTTCACCGATCATAAAAGCTTGCAGTACATCTTGAGTTAGAGAGAGTTGAATTTGAGGCAGAGGAGATGGGTGGAACTGCTTAGTGACTATGATAGGTGTCTCCAATAAAAGGGGTGGTTCGTTATGGGAAGAAAGGTAAGCTAGCTCCACGGTACATCGGACCTTTCGAGATCTTGCAGAAGATTGGGAATGTATCGTATAAGTTAGATTTACCTACTTCTATGGAAAGAATCCATCCGGTTTTCCACGTTTCTATGATACGAAAGTTTGTGTCAGATCCAGGCAAGGTTCTTAGTGAGCCTGATGTAGAGATCCTTGGCGATCTCACCTATGTTGAGCAGCCAGTGCGGATTCTTGACACGCAGATCAGAAAGTTGAGAAACAAGGAAATTCCGATGGTGAAAGTCCTGTGGAACCACCATAATATCGAAGAATGTACTTGGGAGACGAAGGAGTCTATGCTCCAGCAATACCCTTAGCTCTTTTAAGGTTAGACTCATCTCTTTTGTGTTTTGATGTTCATATGTTTATATTCTTCCATTGCATGTGCTAGTTGAGGAACATTCGGGGATGAATGTTATTAAGGGGGGGAGAATGTAATACCCGGCTAGACCCTAGCATCGGAATTCATCTTTTCGGCGGAATCTCCGCCGGAATTTGGAATTCTAGGATGTCGGAGTTTCCTAGAAGGGTAAAAGAAAGGTTTTCTAAAATGTTTTTGTATGTTTTAATGTTTTGAGTTAGAAAACTTGAAGTTTTCAAAAGCAAAGTCCAAGGAGGGAAATGCCAGGTTCGGCCGCCGAACCTCACTTTCGGCCGCCGAAGGTGGCTAGCTTTCATTGCCACCGAAACCCAAGTTCGGCTTCCGAACGTGCTGAAGCTGTGGAGACAGCTTTGGCCGCCGAAGGTGGTTGATCAGCCACCTATAAAAGGGTCCCTTATCCGGAGTTGAGGTGAGTTTTCTCTCTCTTTTCGGGTATAGGTGAGTTCTTGACCTCCTTTGGTTGATTTCTTGGTTTTCTTTAAATTTGAGCAAGTTTTAAGTTGTTGAGCAAAGAAGCTAAGTTGTGAGGCTTGGAGGTTTCAGATCTGTTTCCCTTTGCATCTCCGAGTTTAGACCATCAATCCTCTCGATCTTCAAGAGGTAAGCATGGATCCTCACCTTTTCTTATGTTTTACGTGAGTTTTGAAGCGTTTAAGTGAGTGTTTTGCATGGTTTGCATGGGTAGGGTTTATGTTGATCATAAGCCATATGTGTGTATATGTGTTGTTTTTGGGGGGTTTGAGCTAGTTCTAAGCCCCTATATGCATGAAGAAGAGTATATGCATGTGTTTGAGAGCTTGTTTGTGAGTTGTGCATGTTTTGGAGAGGTTTTGGAGGCTAGAGACTTGAGGTTGAATCGGGTTCTGCCTCTTTGGAGAACTCAGGTTCGGCCGCCAAAGCAAGGTTCGGCCGCCGAACCCCTTAAGGAGGTTGTTTTGGCCGCCTAAACCCGCCCCCGAAAGTTTGGACTTTCGGCTCTGGAGTGGAGTTTCGGCCGCCGAACATGCCGCCGAAGGTTGTGACTTTCATCTCTGGACGGACTTTCGGCTGCCGAACCCTGCCTCCAAAAGTGCCTGACTTTCGGCTCTGGAGGGACCTTCGGCCGCCTAACCTGCCGCCGAAAGTTCCCTGTCCAGCCTTCCTTTGCTTGTTTTTCCATGCATGTTTGAGATGTTTTAGGGGGTTTTTGGGGGAATGTTTAGAGTTATGTTAGAGTTTGTTGGTACCTCATCTGAGTCCTCCATTGTAGGATTGGACCCGAGGAACCTAGGAGGCCCTTAGAGTTAGCTGGTTCAGAGGTATTCCAGAGTCTACTAGAGGTGAGTAGAACTTAATTATGTTTTAAATTAATGAAATGTTTTAGCATGAATCATGCACCATAAATGCCATGGATATGTTAGGTTGTATGCATTAGTATGCATCACTCATGCACCATCAATGCCATGTTTCTACGATAGGCTGTTGCATTAGTATTCACGAAGATGATGCATTGTCTAATATGTTATTGATGTAGATGGATATTGGAGGATCCTTTAGCCCTCAATATGATATGAGAAGACCAGGTGTAGCCTAATCGCCCCTGGCACAGAGTATAGAAGACCAGGTGTGGCCTAATCGCCCTTGGCACAGAGTATAGAAGACCAGGTATGGCCAAATCGCCCCTGGCACAAAGTTTATGATCTGTCGAGGGTTATTGGTGACAAGTCCATCCGTGATATGAGTTATTTGTGATGTGATGCATTTCATGGAAGCATGTTTTATTAAATGATTTTATTAGTGCTCTACTCACTGGGCTCTAGTAGCTCACCCCTCTCCTTAACCCCCAGGTTTGCAGGGCCAGAGATAGCAAGGGATAGCTTCAGGAGAAAAGTTTATGTAATAGCAGTAGTGGACATGTATTGTAAAATGATGTATAGTCATGTAATTTATATGGATGATAGAATTGTGCTTGGCCCTAGAGTGGGTAGATCCCTTTTGTACATGATCTGTATATTATTATGTTTTATAATGATATATGATGAGAACCAAGCTTAATATATGAAATGATGACCCAACTAGAGCATTTGATGAGGCATTTGATGAGGGCTCTAGTATGAGATTTTATATTTACAGACTTGGTGTGCATGCACAGGTTAAGCTTGGTAGATGTAAAGTGTCAAATTTTTATGGAAATTGTTGATCATGTATGGGATGTACCAGGTTTACAGAATGCATTATAGGCTTGCTACGAGTTTCGGCGACCTTAAGTCAATCTAAATCCTAGCTCCGGTAGCGGTCCGGTCACCGGGTCGTTACAAGGTCGAGGCCCATTCTACGCCCCTGGCACAGTTAGATATGTTATGCTATGTTTAAGAAGAAGTCCTGAGGAGCTCCATCGAGGGCCGGGCATGTATTGGATTTTGTAGAGGGTTATTGGTGACAAGTTGACTCGCGGTTGTCGAAGCCGGTCAAAAATAACCTTCTTGGTTATCAACAATTTACAACTGCAGATAGTGGTGAAGGATCGAATCCACAGAGAATTGAGTACTTATCTATTTTTCCAAAACAAGATCAATTAGAATCAACTGAAAGCACAATTGAAAGCAAGTAGAGCAAAAGTAAAGTGCAATAAAGTAAAAGGGGGGTTTTGAGATTGATTTGACTAACAACTATTGAAAGCAATTAAAACAGCAAGTAATTAAAATAAAAGAGGAAATCAATATGAAAAAGGTCTAGTTGAAGATATGGATCCACTTTGGTTGTTTGAGTTGATCATTGAAACTTAGGTTTTCTTGATTCATTCAATAGATTAGTTATGGGGATGGAAAACGCTTCTCACCACCATATCTCTCCTTATGATTAAATCAATTAGGGAACGTCCTCTAATCAATTACTAATTAACAAATTGCCAAGGAACGTCCTTGGGCCATAGGCATCAAAACAATTGTCAATTGCATAAAGAATGAGAGAGATCTAATCCTAGCTACTCAAACGCATGAGATATTGCTAGATCATGCAATTCCTTAGTTTTTACACCAAGTGTTCTTAGGTCAGAATATTTCCAGCAATTACAGACTAACAAATATCCCAACTAATAATCAATTAACTTTGCAATCAAGAATCAAGTGGCCAATTTGATCAAAACAACAAAGCAATCTTAGAATTAAGCACACAATTGCATGAATATTGAACAAATCAAAAGCAAACACTTTATGTTTAGATCTCACAACCCTTTAAACAATCTTAGTTTCAACCAAACTTCAACTAGAATAAGGATTTCAGCCACTCATGGCTGAACCAAAACAGAAAATAAAAGAAAAGAAAGGAAGAAGATGAAGAACCAAAGGGGAGAAGCCTTGGAGAGCCTTGGAGGAGTTGTGTGAATGAAAATCTGCCTCTTCATGTCTTCTTCAAGCCTCTAAATAGGTCTTGGGAGGTTGCCTAGGGTTTCTTGGATGTCCATGCATCTTTTGGAGACTTTCCAATAGTGCCCTTGTGTCTTCTATGTGCATGTGTGGAGTTTGCAAGGGCTTTTTGGTCTTTGTTGTTGCCCAAGGTGTGTCCAAGAAGCCTTCTTCACATTATTCATGCACTAAAGAGGAAGGTGGAGCCTTGATTTGAATATTGAATGTGCATGGCATAAAGTGGGAAACATGTGATCTTCAAGATTTGGCTTATTGAACAAGGAGGAGGCTGTTCGGAGGGACTTTCGGCCGCCTAAGTTTAGTTTCGGAAGCTGGACTTTCGGCTCTGGAGCGAAGGTTCAGCGGCCGAAGGTGCCGCCGAAGGTGGTGGAGTTTCGGCTTCCGAACTTCACTTTCGACTTTCGAAAGTGGCTTTTCTGTTTTTGGCACTTTTTGGCATTTTTAAGAGCATTTTCTCCGGATTGTTTCTTTACACCTAATACCTGTAAAAGATTATTAAAACCACAAAATTAGGTAGAATAGGTGTAAATAAACATCAATAAGATCATGATAATATGGGCTAAAATATGCTCTATCAAATACCCCCACACTTAGCCTTTTGCTTGTCCTCAAGCAAATAAACATAGTCAAATAAGTTTTCTTTGCTCTAGATCCTTATTACCACTTAAGCTCTTACTCTAGACCCTTATTTTGAATCATTGCAGTGAAGAATATATGCATGAAGATTACTCACCCTCTTTCCTTGTTTCCCTTTGCTTACCATGGCTAGGATTTGTTTTCCTCAAGAGAGACCATACATGCACATTTTTGTTAAGACCTTTTCTAGCTTTTGGAGTGACTTGCCCTTACCTTGAAGTAATTTATTCAGGCTTTTGCACTTAGATTTTGCTTGAGAAAGTCACCAACCTTTTGACGTGAAGGTACATATTCGTGATACCCACCCCCAGTTACTCAGTTGGTCACCTTTCCAAGTTGCTACTAGCTCTGTTCTTAGTCTTTTGACCATTGGAACAGTTTTTGACTTTGTGCTTTTGAGGTCTTTGCCTTTGCTGAATTGTCTTTCTCTCAATGATTTGGGCAAATCAACACCAATTGCTAAATCAAGTTACATTAAGTTCATTCACACAACTTTCAATTTATTCTCATTAATGAGGGTCATCAATATATTTTTCACCATGGCAAACTCAAAGATTCAATTCAAAAGGCAATTCTCAAACATGAATACAACTCACTGCAATTGATTCAACATAAGTTTAAAGAGTCATCACATCAATGGGGTCATGGAAAGAAAAACTCATCCAACATAGTTCATCAATTTGAGTAGAGCAAAACAAAAAAAAGAAGAAGAAGGTTGTGGTTGTGTGTGTTTTATTGAAAGCAAAAAATAAAAAAATTTTGCCTAATGCAAGCAAACTAAAGTTTAAAGCAAAAATAAACTTAAAAGTAAAAATTCAGAGATATGCACCCCCACACCTAAATCATGCATTGTCCTCAATGTATAAGAAACATAAAAGAACAAAGGAAACTGAGTACTCCCCTGAGTGTGGTGTGCATGGTGCGATCCTCTTGATTAAGGCTCAAGTAATTGGGGAAGGGAAAAGCGTCCCAACTGTATTGAGCAAAAAGTGTAGCACTCCCTTTGATTTTATCATAGCCCATCCTATTTTCTCCATGTACTCATGAAGTAACATGATTAGCTTCTCCTCTTTCAGATGAGGTGTGCCTCTAGCTCTCATGTTTGCATTCTTGGGCTGATTGGGTAACATTTTGAACTCCAATTCATGTTTCTCCATGTGTAGCTGCAATTTGGTACTAAAATCTGGCAAAACAAACTCTACCTTATCCGGAGGTTTGGGAAGACATTTATCTGCATACTCCTTTGGTTTAGGTGTTTGGAACACCATTTGTTCCTTGTGAGTATGAGCTGTTTGCATTGGAAGGCTGAAAGGAGTTTCAGATTGCTCCTTCTGCGCAAGATCTGACTGAAAGGGGAGCTGAAGAGTAGTCGGATTCGGCGGCCGAAAGATGGCTGAGTTCGGCGGCCGAAGGATGGTTTCAGTTTGTGATGGGAGCTGAGGTGCAGGGTCCGACGGCCGAAAGATGGTGGAGTTCGGCGGCCGAAAAGTCATGGCTTCAGTTTGCGCAAGTCCTTCCTGAAGTGGTGCGACAGAGCTCTCTTCAGTTTGTGCTTGGCTGCAGTTCACCTGTTGGATGCAACAGTCAGTTTCTTTCAATTCTGGCTCTTTCTGAGTCTCTTCCCTGCAAAGATCATCATTTAGTATATCATCTTGATTTACATAAAAAATATTTTCACTCAAACAATCAATGATATCTAAATTATCAACAGGTTCTGTTTGATCAGTTTGTTCGGACAAACAGTTTTCTGGTTGTGTCTCTTCAGCAGCTTGTTCTTGTACTTGCCAACTTTCATCTTCATCCTCCACATCTTGAAGTTCTTGCTCTCTTCTTAACACGAGTGCTTCCATTGAGGTGGCCAATTGTCCTATGTCCTGTCGCAGGCTTTGCATGACACTTACCACTGTTTCCATCATCTTTTCAAGGTGCTGATTATCCTGATAGTTGTTAGCCTCTGCATAACTGGAGTCTGGATGGTCTCCCCAATTTGAATTGTAGGTGTCATGGTAGGGATCATGTCTTGGCTGTTCATAGAATCCTCCATATGCATGAACTGGTTGGTCATCCTCATAAAGTGTAGGACATTGGGAAGTTAGGTGTCCCACATATCGACAGATCATACATGGCTTTGGTAGCTGGGATGCTTGAACTTGTTGAACTAGTCCTGCGGCAAAATCTTTCATAAAAGATGTCAGAAAAGAGAGATCAGATCTACTTACCTCATCCATGATTCAGAGATGTTCGGCCATTGGTTGCAAAATTCGGTGGTTGGAGTGAAGAATGTTCGGCGGCCGAAGGTGGATGGGTTTCGGCGGCCGAATATTGGGCAGAATGCTTAGCAGTTTGCTTCCCTAATCTTTTGATGGTGCGTTTTAATTTCTGGATCAAAGGGCAGTGTGTCCCTGCGTTCAGATCTAGTCATGAAAGAAAAATAAACAAGTTAAATCAATTCCCCAGCAACGGTGCCAATTTTTGACTCGCGGTTATCGAAGCCGGTCAAAAATAACCTTCTTAGTTATCAACAATTTACAACTGCAGATAGTGGTGAAGGATTGAATCCACAGAGAATTGAGTACTTATCTATTTTTCCCAAACAAGATCAATTAGAATCAACTGAAAGCACAATTGAAAGCAAGTAGAGCAAAAGTAAAGTGCAATAAAGTAAAAGGGGGGTTTTGAGATTGATTTGACTAACAACTATTGAAAGTAATTAAAACAGCAAGTAATTAAAATAAAAGAGGAAATCAATATGAAAAAGGTCTAGTTGAAGATATGGATCCACTTTAGTTGTTTGGGTTGATCATTGAAACTTAGGTTTTCTTGATTCATTCAATAGATTAGTTACGGGGATGGAAAACGCTTCTCACCACCATGTCTCTCCTTATGATTAAATCAATTAGGGAACGTTCTCTAATTAATTGCTAATTAGCAAATTGCCAAGGAACTTTCTTGGGCCATAGGCATCAAGACAATTGTCAATTGCATAAAGAATGAGAGAGATCCAATCCTAGCTACTCAAACGCATGAGATGTTGCTAAATCATGCAATTCCTTAGTTTTTACACCAAGTGTTCTTAGGTCAGAATATTTCCAGCAATTACGGACTAATAAATATCCCAACTAACAATCAATTAACTTTGCAATCAAGAATCAAGTGGCCAATTTGATCAAAACAACAAAGCAATCTTAGAATTAAGCACACAATTGCACGAATATTGAACAAATCAAAAGCAAACACTTTATGTTCAGATCTCACAACCTTTTAAACAACCTTAGTTTCAACCAAACTTCAACTAGAATAAGGGTTTTAGCCACTCATGGCTGAACCAAAATAGAAAATAAAAGAAAAGAATAGAAGAAGATGAAGAACCAAAGGGGAGAAGCCTTGGAGAGCCTTGGAGGAGTTGTGTGCATGAAAATCTGCCTCTTCATGTCTTCTTGAATCCTTTAAATAGGTCTTAGGAGGCTGCCTAGGGTTTCTTGGATGTCCATGCATCTTTTGGAGACTTTCCAATAGTGCCCTTGTGTCTTCTATGTGCATGTGTGGAGTTTGTAAGGGCTTTTTGGTCTTTGTTGTTGCCTAAGGTATGTCCAAGAAGCCTTCTTCACATTATTCATGCACTAAAGAGGAAGGTGGAGCCTTGATGTAACGACCCGAAAATCGGACCGCTACCGGCGCTAGGACCCAGGTCGGCTTAAGGCCGCCGGGACCCGTAGCAAGCCTGACATGCAACCTGAAAACCTGTTTAATCCCATACATGATCAACAACATACATAAAAATTTAAACTTTTCTTTCATTCATATACCAAACTCAGCCTGTGCTTGCACTGTACATAATCATGACCCCTCTGTGGGATCTCAACAATGCCCCAATGGCCGATACATTATACGTTGAGTTGGTTTGCATAATCATCATAAAATATTTAAGATCATGTATTAAAAGGGATATCTTATACATATAGTCAAGCACAACCTCTAATCCTCACATCTCATTACATGACTAAAACTGTACTTTTACATAACATTAATACATTTATCATGTCCATACTATCTATTACATACACATGACTTCATTACTCTTACGGACCTCCTGGTCTACCCTGTACCTGCAATCCTGGGGGAAAATGGGAGAGGGGTGAGCTACTAGAGCGCAGTGAGCAGAATAATAAAAACATTTAAATCATATGGCATCATGGAATGCATCACATCACAGCTAATCACATCAAGGATGAACTTGTCACCAATAGCCCTCTACATAGTCCAACTGTGCCAGAACGTAGAATGGGTCCTGGTCTTTCCCTTACATAACATAGCATAACATAACAGTCCAACTGTGCCAGAACGTAGAACGGGTCCTGGTCTTTACCTTACATGGTGCCAGCGAACGTAGAATGGGTCCCACTAGTCTTACATTCCGTACTGTACATATCACATCTTCATATCATAGATCGAGGGCTTTGGATCATCCAACGTTCATCCACATCAATCAACAATAAAGTATGCAATGCAACATATTCGTGAATTCTAATGCAAACAACCTAGTACATCTCATGGCATTCATGATGCGTGAAGCATGCTAAAAAGTCCATTATTTGCTTTAAAACATAATGAGTTATTCCACTCACCTCTGGGTAGCTCTGACCAGACACTGGAGCAGCTGACTCACTGCTGGGGTCCTCGGTTCCTCGGATCCGAACCTACACAGGTGGACTCAAATGAGGGACCAAACAAACATGAACATAACTCTAAACTACTCCCCAAAAACCCCCTAAAACATCATAAAATAATCATAGAAAAACATGCAAGAGAGGGCTGGACAGGGCACTTTCAGCGGCAGGTTCGACGGCTAGAAGTCCCTCTAGAGCCGAAAGTCAGGCAGGTTCGGCGGCACCTTCGGCGGCCGAAACTCCCAGACAGAGGCGAAACTCATGCATGTTCGGCGGCCGAAACTCCCAGACAGAGACGAAAGTCTCCTTTCGGGGGCAAGCTTCGGCAGCCGAAGGCTGCTTCCACAAGCATGTTCGACGGCCGAAAGTTCCTTCGGCGGCCGAAAGTTCCTTCGGCTGCCGAACCTGGTTTCTCCCTTAGTGGCAGAAACTCAGCTCTCCTATGCACATTGCCTCCAAAACTACCCAAATCATGCATAACCTATTCTACAACATTCCCAAACATACACAAACAAGCATACAAGTTCCTAGGGGCATCAAACCATCAAAAACCCCAACTACAATACATCAAGCAACTCACATTATTCATAAACACATATAAAACCCATAAACCTAACCATGAGCTAAACATGCATTCTACCCCATAGATCTACTTAAAACTTGCTTAAAATAAGCAATGAGCTTAAGATCGGCTCTTACCTCGTGGAGATCGAGAGAGAGACGTCCTAAACTCGGAAATGGGAGGGGTTGAGTTCCTTTGAACCTCAAAGCTCCAAAACTTTGCTCAAAGCTTGAAAATCTTCAAAACAAAGTAAAAACTCATGAAAATCGAGTAGGATTGGAAAGAAAGAACTCAAGATCGGTGAGGGACGGCGGAGAGCTCACCTTGGCCGAAAATGGGGAAAAAGCTCGCCCGTTTTCGGCTAAGGGACCCTTTTATAGTGGCTGGCCAGGCCACGTTCGGGGGCCGAACGTGCCTCCGCATGCATGCCATGTTCGGCGGCCGAACCTGGACTTCCCTCACTTATGCTTTCGGGGGCCTAAAAGCGCTCCCGAAGGCATGCATGTTCGGCGGCCGAACCTGAGTTTTCCTCCAAGGTTGTTTTATGCAAAAACTCATTTCCATTTTTCTTAAAACCATAAAATACCTTAAAACATTTTATGAAGACATGTTTCTACCCTACTAGAGTCTTCCGACATCCGAGGTTCCACCGGACGGTAGGAATTCCGATACCGGAGTCTAGCCGGGTATTACATTCTCCCCCCCTTAAGAACATTCGTCCCCGAATGTCCCTCAACTAGCACATAGCATGGCATAAAACATAACATACATACATAGCACATAAACACATAGAGATCTAACCTTAAAAGAGATGAGGGTACTACTGGAGCATAGACTCCCGTGCCTCCCAAGTGCATTCTTCCAAATTGTGGTGGTTCCACAGGACTTTCACCATCGGGATTTCCTTGTTCCTTAGCTTTCTGATCTGGGTGTCTATGATCCGTACTGGCTGTTCAACATAGGTGAGATCCTCTTGGACCTCCACATCAGGCTCACTAAGAACCTTGCTCGGATCTGACACAAACTTCCTCAACATTGAAACATGAAAAACCGGATGGATTCTTTCCATTGAAGCAGGTAAATCCAGCTTGTACGACACATTCCCAATCTTTTGCAAGATTTCAAAGGGTCCGATGTATCGTGGGGCTAGTTTACCTTTCTTCCCGAAGCGAACCACTCCCTTCATAGGAGACACCTTGAGCAATACCAGATCCCCCTCCTGAAACTCTAACTGTCTTCTGCGGACGTCTGCATAGCTCTTCTGTCTGCTTGCAGCAGTTTTGATCCTTTCTCTGATTATGGGTACTATCCTGCTGGTAATCTCTACTAGCTCAGGCCCTGCCAAGGCCTTTTCTCCAACCTCTTCCCAGCAAACAGGTGATCTGCACTTCCTTCCATATAAAGCTTCATATGGAGCCATCCCGATGCTAGCATGATGGCTGTTATTGTAGGCAAACTCTACCAAAGGTAGATGCTGCCTCCAAGAACCGCCAAAGTCCAGCACACACATTCTGAGCATATCCTCTAAGGTCTAGATGGTCCTTTCTGATTGTCCGTCTGTCTGTGGATGGAAAGCAGTGCTAAAATCCAACCTAGTACCCATGGCATTCTGCAGACTCCGCCAAAACCTAGAGGTGAACTGGGGCCCTCTATCAGACACTATTGAAATAGGGACCCCATGCAGCCTGACGATCTCATCTACATACACCTGCGCCAACTTGTCCACAGAATAGCCACTCCGGACAAGGATGAAGTGAGCAGATTTGGTGAGTCTGTCCACAATCACCCATATGGAGTCGAATCTGTTGGACGTCGCCGGTAACCCCACTACGAAGTCCATAGCTATATTCTCCCATTTCCACTCTGGAATAGGTAGCGGGTTAAGCATTCCAGCCGGCTTCTGATGTTCCAGCTTCACCCTCTGACACACTTCGCAGGCTGACACAAACTGTGCCACTTCTTTCTTCATATCTGGCCACCAATAAACCTTCTTCAGATTTTGATACATCTTGGTGGCTCCGGGGTGAACGTTGTATCTGGCATTATGAGCCTCTCTCATAATGTCTCCTTTTAGCCCTATGTCATCTGGTACACATAGTCTGCTCCCATAGCGGAGGATCCCTTTGCTGTCGAATCTGAACTCACTATCTTTGCCTGACTGAACAGTCCTGGCAATCTTCACTAACTCTGGGTCCTCATGCTGTTTCTGAGCCACCTGCTCCAGAAACACGGGTGCCACTCTCATCTGGGCTACCAAAGCACCTGTACCAGACAACTCCAACTGAAGACCTTCCTCAACGAGCTTGTAAAACTCCTTCACCACTGGCCTCCTCTCTGCCGATATGTGGGATAAACTGCCGAGTGATTTCCGGCTTAAGGCGTCTGCCACAACATTCGCCTTACCCGGATAGTACTGAATTTTGCAATCATAGTCACTCAGCAGCTCCACCCATCTTCTCTGTCTCAAGTTCAAATCTCTTTGACTCAGGATGTACTGCAGGCTCTTATGATCTGTAAAGATCTCACATTTAACCCCATAGAGGTAGTGCCTCCACATCTTGAGTGCAAAGATTACTGCTGCCATCTCTAGGTCATGTGTGGGGTAATTTAACTCGTGCTTCTTCAGCTGTCTAGAAGCATAAGCAATCACCCTCTCATTTTGCATTAACACACAACCCAAACCCACTCGGGACGCATCACAAAAGACCGTGAAGTCCTCACTGCTAGCTGGCAAAGCTAACACTGGTGCCGAAGTCAACCTCCTCTTAAGCTCTTCAAAACTCTCTTCGCACTGGTCGGTCCACACAAACTTTTGATTCTTCCTGGTTAACCTGGTCAGAGGAGCTGCAATCTTTGAGAAGTCCTGAACGAACCTCCTGTAGTAACCTGCCAAACCCAAGAAACTCCTGATTTCTACCACTGAAGTGGGTCTAGGCCAGTTAGCCACAGCTTCTACCTTCTTGGGGTCCACTTCTATCCCATTTTCTGACACTACATGCCCCAAGAATGAAATGCTCCTCAGCCAGAACTCACACTTAGAGAACTTGGCATACAAGCCATGTTCCCTCAAGGTCTGCAGAACCAACCTCAAATGATGGGCATGCTCCTCTGCGTTCCTGGAATACACCAAGATATCATCTATGAAGACAATAACAAAGTGATCCAGGTATTGGCTAAACACTCTGTTCATGAGATCCATGAATGCTGCAGGGGCGTTTGTTAACCCGAACGGCATCACAAGGAACTCAAAATGCCCATATCTGGTCCTGAAAGCTGTCTTTGGCACATCTTCATCCCTTATCCTTAGCTGATGGTACCCCGATCTTAGATCTATTTTGGAGAAACAACCCGCTCCTGCTAGCTGGTCGAATAGATCATCGATCCTTGGCAGAGGGTACCTATTCTTGGTAGTGACTTTGTTCAACTGCCTGTAGTCGATACAAAGTCTAAGGGACCCATCCTTCTTCCTCACAAACAAGACCGGAGCACCCCAAGGTGAGGTACTCTGTCGGATGAAGCCCTTTTCTACCAGCTCCTGCAACTGCTCTTTCAACTCCTTCAACTCGGCTGGGGCCATCCTGTAGGGAGGGATAGAGATCGGTCTAGTTCCAGGCACCAACTCTATCTCGAACTCTATCTCCCTAGCAGATGGTAAACCTGGAAGCTCGTCTGGAAAGACATCCTGAAACTCTCTGACAACTGGCACCGAGGCTGGTTCCCTGATCTGACTACTAAGCTCTCTCACATGAGCCAAATACCCCTGACATCCCTTCCTAAGCAACCTACGAGCCTGAAGAGCTGATATCAGACCTCTAGGTGTACCCCTCTTGTCTCCTCTGAAGACGACCTCTGACCCGTTCTGATCTCTGAACCTGACTACCTTGTCCCTGCAGTCCAAGGTAGCACCATGGGTAGATAGCCAATCCATCCCTAGAATGACGTCAAAGTCTGTCAAATCTAGAACCACAAGGTCGGCGGAGAGGCATCTTCCCTCAACAAAAACTGGACTGTACTGGCAGACTGACTCTGCCACTGACGGGTCACACTTGGGTCCACTGACCCATAGGGGACACTCTAACCCAGAGACTATCAGACCCAACCTCTCAACGGCTCTCGGAGCAATAAATGAATGAGATGCACCTGGGTCCATTAAAGCATACACATCAGAACACCCAATGACGAGATTACCTGACACCACGGTGTTGGATGTGTTAGCCTCCTGCTGAGTCATGGTGAAGATCCTGGCTGGAGCTGATGGTCCTTCACCTCGGGAACCAGAAGAAGAGGCTGCCCCTCTCCCTCTACCTCTGCCACTGCCCTGAGTTGTGGCTGGAGCTGCTGGCTGTGCCACACTACCAGAAGCTGTCTGCTGGGGCTGGCCCATAAAAGGTGCTCTAGGACACTCCCGAGCCATGTGTCCCTCCTGTCCACATCTGAAACATGAATTTGTCCCAACTCGACACACTCCTTTGTGCGGCCTCCCACACCTTTGGCATTCTGTACCGTCTGAACCTAAGCTCGAGCCACCGCCGAATCCCAAACCGGATTTCAACTTACTCCAAAACTTATTCTGCTTCGGTTTCTTGGTGGTGTTATTCCACCTCTTGCTACTTGAGCCCTGAGAAGAGAGACCTGGCCCTCCTCTGCCTGGGGTCTTAACCCCTGAAGACTGGGTCACTGACTGCTTCACTGACCCCTCAACTATAGCACTCGCCTCCATCCTTCGAGCCATATCCACCACAGTGTGGAAACTTTCCCTCTCAACTGACTGAATCAAAGAGGAGTACCTGGAATGCAGCTTCATAACATATCTCTTGGCTTTCTTCGAATCGGTATCTAGAGCTTGCCCTGAAAAAGGCAATAGCTCTAAGAATTTATCCGTGAACTCCTCTACGCTCATGTGCTCTGTCTGCCTCAGCTGTTCAAACTCAATCATCTTCAGTTCTCTGGAACTGTCTGGAAAAGCCCATCCCGCGAACTCATTCGCAAATTCTTCCCATGTCATGCCGTCTAGTCTCGGGTCCACGTAACACTTGAACCATTCCCGTGCCTTCTTGCACTTTAAGGTGAACCCTGCCATCTGAATGGCCCTGCTATCATCCGCCCCTAGCTCATCAGTTATTGTCTTCACTACTCTCAGATACTCAAAGGGGTCATCCCCTGACTTGTATTTGGGAGCATCCAGCTTAAGGTAATCTGTCATCTTTACCTTGCTCCCACCGGCTGAGCTAGGTCTAGAAGGTTGAGTAACTGGGGCTGCTGGTTCTGTAGGTGGTGGAGGTGGGGGTGCAGCATTCCCCGAGGTGGGGTTTGCCGGGTTTGGATAGAAGGGTGAGGGTGGATAAGCTGGGTACTGCGTGTAAGGTGGATAGAAAGGTGGATAAGGCATGTAGGTAGGATAGGGGTTAAAGCTGGAATAATCCGATGTACCTCCCATCGGATACCCTGAACCCTGTGGGAAGGGTGGATAATGGGGTGGAAAACCATACCCCGAGGCCTGAACGCCTCCCTGTGACTCCCCTGTCCCCTCTTCCTCCATGCTAACATCCAGATTCCCATCCCTCCTCTGATCCTCTTCCATAACCTCCCTCACATCTGAAGAACTTCCTCCTCTATCTGTCCCCCTTCTGCCAGCATCAAAAGACCTTCTAGGGTCCCTTGACACTCTTTCTCTGTTTGCTCTACATGACATTGCCCTAGGCAATGTAGGAGGACGGGCGCTCGTGCCCTCATCCTCAGGTGGCACTCCAGTCAATCGTGCAGATCGACGAGTTCCTCTCATCCTGTTTTCTGAAAAATAGTACACATCACAAAAACATTAGCATCATATGGTTCATGTGGGCACACATGAACCCTCATCACATATACATCATTCATATCATAGCATCAATGCACATGTATATAATCATGGCATTTCACATTATCATACAAGACAGGACTCCACATCCTATCCTAGTGGACATGATCTTTCCTATTGTGCTTGACCTTCTATAACATCTATGAGCCCGACACTCTAGGTTCGATCCTATGAACCTAGGGCTTTGATACCATTCTGTAACGACCCGAAAATCGGACCGCTACCGGCGCTAGGACCCAGGTCGGCTTAAGGCCGCCGGGACCCGTAGCAAGCCTGACATGCAACCTGAAAACCTGTTTAATCCCATACATGATCAACAACATACATAAAAATTTAAACTTTTCTTTCATTCATATACCAAACTCAACCTGTGCTTACACTGTACATAATCATGACCCCTCTGTGGGATCTCAATAATGCCCCAATGGCCGATACATTATACGTTGAGTTGGTTTGCATAATCATCATAAAATATTTAAGATCATGTATTAAAAGGGATATCTTATACATATAGTCAAGCACAACCTCTAATCCTCACATCTCATTACATGACTAAAACTGTACTTTTACATAACATTAATACATTTATCATGTCCACACTATCTATTACATACACATGACTTCATTACTCTTACGGACCTCCTGGTCTACCCTGTACCTGCAATCCTGGGGAAAAATGGGAGAGGGGTGAGCTACTAGAGCCCAGTGAGCAGAATAATAAAAACATTTAAATCATATGGCATCATGGAATGCATCACATCACAGCTAATCACATCAAGGATGAACTTGTCACCAATAGCCCTCTACATAGTCCAACTGTGCCAGAACGTAGAATGGGTCCTGGTCTTTCCCTTACATAACATAGCATAACATAACAGTCCAACTGTGCCAGAACGTAGAATGGGTCCTGGTCTTTCCCTTACATGGTGCCAGCGAACGTAGAATGGGTCCCACTGGTCTTACATTCCGTACTGTACATATCACATCGTCATATCATAGATCGAGGGCTTTGGATCATCCAAAGTTCATCCACATCAATCAACAATAAAGTATGCAATGCAACATATTCGTGAATTCTAATGCAAACAACCTAGTACATCTCATGGCATTCATGATGCGTGAAGCATGCTAAAAAGTCCATTATTTGCTTTAAAACATAATGAGTTATTTCACTCACCTCTGGGTAGCTCTGACCAGACACTGGAGCAGCTGACTCACTGCTGGGGTCCTCGGTTCCTCGGGTCCGAACCTACACAGGTGGACTCAAATGAGGGACCAAACAAACATGAACATAACTCTAAACTACTCCCCAAAAACCCCCTAAAACATCATAAAATAATCATAGAAAAACATGCAAGAGAGGGCTGGACAGGGCACTTTCGGCGGCAGGTTCGGCGGCCGGAAGTCCCTCTAGAGCCGAAAGTCAGGTAGGTTCGGCGGCACCTTCGGCGGCCGAAACTCCCAGACAGAGGCGAAACTCATGCATGTTCGGCGGCACTTTCGGCGGCCAAAACTCCCAAACAGAGACGAAAGTCTCCTTTCGGGGGCAAGCTTCGGCAGCCGAAGGCTGCTTCCACAAGCATGTTCGGCGGCTGAAAGTTCCTTCGGCTGCCGAACCTGGTTTCTCCCTTAGTGGCAGAAACTCAGCTCTCCTATGCACATTGCCTCCAAAACTACCCAAATCATGCATAACCTATTCTACAACATTCCCAAACATACACAAACAAGCATACAAGTTCCTAGGGGCATCAAACCATCAAAAACCCCAACTACAACACATCAAGCAACTCACATTATTCATAAACACATATAAAACCCATAAACCTAACCATGAGCTAAACATGCATTCTACCCCATAGATCTACTTAAAACTCGCTTAAAACATGCAATGAACTTAAGATCGGCTCTTACCTCATGGAGATCGAGAGAGAGACGTCCTAAACTCGGAAATGGGAGGGGTTGAGTTCCTTTGAACCTCAAAGCTCCAAAACTTTGCTCAAAGCTTGAAAATCCTCAAAACAAAGTAAAAACTCATGAAAATCGAGTAGGATTGGAAAGAAAGAACTCAAGATCGGTGAGGGACGGCGGAGAGCTCACCTTGGCCGAAAATGGGGAAAAAGCTCGCCCGTTTTCGGCTAAGGGACCCTTTTATAGTGGCTGGCCAGGCCACGTTCGGGGGCCGAACGTGCCTCCGCATGCATGCCATGTTCGGCGGCCGAACTTGAGGTTCGGCGGCCGAACCTGGACTTCCCTCACTTATGCTTTCGGGGGCCTAAAAGCACTCCCGAAGGCATGCATGTTCGGCGGCCGAACCTGAGTTTTCCTCCAAGGTTGTTTTATGCAAAAACTCATTTCCATTTTTCTTAAAACCATAAAATACCTTAAAACATTTTATGAAGACATGTTTCTACCCTACTAGAGGCTTCCGACATCCGAGATTCCACTGGACGGTAGGAATTCCGATACCGGAGTCTAGCCAGGTATTACACTTGATTTGAATATTGAATGTGCATGGCATAAAGTGGGAAACATGTGATCTTCAAGATTTGGCTTATTGAACAAGGAGGAGGCTGTTCGGAGGGACTTTCGGCCTCCTAAGTTTAGTTTCAGAGGCTGGACTTTCGTCTCTGGAGCGAAGGTTCGGCGGTCGAAGGTGCCGCCGAAGGTGGTGGAGTTTCGGCTTCCGAACTTCACTTTCGGCTTCCGAAAGTGGCTTTTCTATTTTTGGCACTTTTTGGCATTTTTAAGAGCATTTTCTCCGGATTGTTTCTTTACACCTAATACCTGTAAAATATGATTAAAACCACAAAATTAGGTAGAATAGGTATAAATAAACATCAATAAGATCATGATAATATGGGCTAAAATATGCTCTATCACAAGTCCATCCGTGATGTGAATTGTTTGTGTTGTGATGCATTTCATGAAAGCATATGTTTAATTAAATTGTTTCTACTGTTCTACTCACTGGGCTTTAGTAGCTCACCCCTTTCCCCTAACCCCCAGGTTTGCAGAATCAGAGATAGATCGGGAAAGTCACCAAGGTTGATGGTATATGTTATGTAATAGATTAGTAGTGGACATGTAATGTATTGTGGATTAGTATTGTGCTTGGCCTTAATGTCAGTTGTAATTCCTTTTGTACATGATCTTTATGCAAAATGTTTTATGTTTATAATATGTTGAACCAAGTGAGGCATGTATGTTGACCATACTGGAGCATTTGATGAGGGCTCTAGTATGGGTTTTATGTTTAAGTTTTTAATACATGCACAGGTTGAACTTGGTTTTATGGAAAGTTTAAGTTTTTATGTTAATGTGTGATCATGTATGGGATTCTATCAGGTATGACTGGTTGTATGTTAGGCTTGCTACGGGTTCCGGCGACCTTAAGTCGATCTAAATCCTAGCACCGGTAGCGGTCCGGTTTCCGGGTCGTTACAAGTTTATTTACTTTCAGTTTACATACTTGGTCTTGATAAAGAAAATAGGTAAGTATCAATTCCCTGTGGATTCAATCCTTTTGCTACTATCTACAGTTGTAAAATTGTTGATTACCAAAAAGGTTATTTTTGACCGGTTTCGACAACCGCACAGTCAGTTTAATTAATTAGTTAAAAGAGAGAGAGTCCTAATGAGATCAGGGCTTGTTTTAAGGAAGTTTATTTTGAATTAAATGCCAATATCTAATTGGATTTGAATTCAAATTAAATCAAACTTTCTCTCCTGATTTTCTACTTCTTTTGACCAAATTTGAATCACTAAAAATAAAGGAATCCTACCCTAATTGCTCTCTCAAATATTCGTCCACATATATAAATGAAAGGAAGGAGAGAGAAACATAACTCTTCCACCTCCTCTTTGGCGGAACCTCTTAGAGAAAAAAAAAGAGATTTTTATCCTACTTGCTCTGAAGGTTTTTGGTACTAAACACATTAGGGATTGATAGAGATCAGATCTCCAATCCTCTACCTAAGCCAAATTCACAAAACTAAAAGGAAGAGACAAGCATTCATGGTGCTAGCACACTTCCTTTAGCCGAGAATTTCAGTGTGTGAAATTGTAGAGGGAAGTCGCTATTGGGCATTCCCTTGCTCATGTTTTGTTGCTGGAGAGAAGATCAAAAAGTGATTTTGATTCGTTTCATTTTGTTCTAGTCTTGCAAATAATTCAGCAAAGGTAACTCTTGCACCTTTAATGCCATTGGTGCATGCATCAACTCTTGTTTGTTTCTTATGGCTTAAAATTGTTTTGTTCTCCACTGTGCCAATCTGATCTTAAGCTCATAAGATTCCCAGCAGTAAGGTGGCCTCGCAAGTTTAACCTTAAGAGAGCCGAAAGGTGAGATAGGTCTAAGTACTACCGCTTTCATGAAGACTATAGATATACAATGGAGGAGTGCCGACAACTAAAAGATGAGATTGAGAGGTTAATAAGGGATAGAATACTTTGAAAGTTCGCCAAAAAGAGTAGGGAAAAGAGGAGATCTGAACCTAAGGTAACAACTCATGAAACCACCCCTGACAATGAACTTGTAGGGGTTATTCATTTAATTGCAAGAGGACTGATAGAGCATAATTTAGCCCATTTTATCCTAATATTATTGATATTTATTTACACCATTTCTGCCTAATTTTGTGGTTTTAATCTTGTTTTGCAGATATTAGGTGTAAAGAGACAATCTGGAGAAAATGCTCTTAAAACTGCCAAAAAGTGCCAAATATGGAAAGTGCCAAATAAGGAAAGTTTTCAGATAAGGAAAGTTTTCAAATATGGAAAATGCCAAATAAGGAAAGTGCAGAAGTAAAAACAGATAAGGAAAGCGCAGTCAGAAGATTATTTGAAATTCAAATTGCAGATCTTTCTTTTCTTGCTTAAAGACGTGCAAACACCTCAGCAGTCAGATCTTCCTATTTAGGCAGCAAGATTTCAAGAAGACGCACTTGCCTCTCTCGCATTTAGTATTCAAGATTTGAAATTCAAACGAAGGCTCCACCTAAAAAGGAAAGATTGGACAGCCTATCTTTCTCTTTGCACAACCCATCCGCGCGCCACCTTCCTTCTGAAGAGCCATCCGCACGCCTCCTTCCTTCTGAAGACCTTACAATGCGATTCTTTCCTTTTTAGACACAACTTGGACAGCAAGCAGCCTCTTGGGCAGCAAGTAAGGACCTAGGGCAATACTTTCAACTATAAAAAGACACATAAGGAGCCTCCCCATGCTTTTTCCACTCACCCTTGGACACACCTACGGGATTGCAAGTGGCACCATCTCTTCTTCTTCCTTTCTTTTATTTTCTATTTTGTTTCAGCCATGAGTGGCTGAAACCTTTTATTCTAGTTTAAGATTAGGTGAAACTTTGATTGTTTTATGGGTTGTGAGATCTGAACATACATTGTTATCTTTGTTTAATTCAATATTTATGCAATGTCATGCTTGATTTCATTATTGCTTTATTATGTTGATCAATGCGGCCAATTGATTCTTGCTTGCAAGGTAATATATTGTTAGTTTGAATAATTTTGAGTCTGTAATTGCTTGGATTGTTCAAACACAAGAACACTTGGTGTAAAAACTAAGGAAGTTGCATAATCTAGCAATATCACCATACGTTTGGGTAGCTAGGATTGGATCTCTATTTCTTAATGCAATTGACAGTTGTTTATTGCCTGAGGCCCAAGGACGTTCCTTGGCAACTTGTTGATTATTGATTAATTAGAGGACGTTCCCTAATTGGTTTAACCTTAAGGAGAGACATGGTGGTGAGAAGCGTCTTCCATCTCCATAACTAATCTATTGAAAGAACTAAAGAAACATAGTGTCAATGATCAATCCTAACAACTGAAATGAATCTGATTCTTCAACTAGAGCTTTCTCATTATTGATTTCCTTTATTTTAATTATTTGCCTTCTTTTATTGCTTTCAGAATTAGATCAATTAAATCAATCTCAAAACCCCCCATTTTACTTTCAGTTTATTTCCTTTCAGTTTATCTCGTTTCAGTTACTTCTCATTCAGTTATTTGCTTTCAGTTAATTCTTTTGGTCTTGTTAAGGAAGATAGGTAAGTTCTCAATTCTCTGTGGATTCGATCCTTTACCACTATCTGCAGTAGTAATATTGTTGATAATCGGAAAGGTTATTTTTGACCGGCTTCGACAACCGCGAGTCAAGGACCCAGCTATTGTAAGGGAAAAGATAAATGAGTTACCGAATATGTCCTAAATGTTCAATAGTAGAGTTAGTTCACATGTCCTTAATGTAGGAGAATTAGTCCTTGAAAGAAAAAATGTAACAAGCGATAATATTGGGTGAAAAATGGAAAGGACCATGTAGGGTTTTGAAGGTTATTCATCCAGGGTCTTATAAACTGGCCAAGTTAGATGGCCAATTCATTCACCATTCTTTGAATATTTGTAATATGAGAATATTTTATCAATAACAGTTAAAGATATATTTTTTCATGTGTTTTATTATTCAGTGACATGGAACGATGGATTTGCCTTATTAAAAAAAGATTAAGAGCATTCATCAAAGGCCACAAGGCGGGTTCCGTCAGGCTATAATTCGGGTGTTAGTCCCTTTAAACAAAGCACCTTATGTCAGTCCACAAGGCGGATTCTGTCAGGTCACAATCCAGGTGTTAATGCAGCTAAACAAGGCATGTTATGCCAGGCCATAAGGCGGGTTCCATCAAGCCACAATCCGAGTGTTAGTCCCGCTAAACAAGGCATCTTATGCGAGGCCACAAAGCGGGTTTTGTCAAACTATAATTTGAGTGTTAGTCCTACTAAACAAGGCATCTTATGCTAGGCCACAAGGTGGGTTCCATCAAAACATAATCCGGGTGTTAGTCCCACTAAATAAGGCATCTTAGGCCAGGTCACAAAGCAAGTTCCGCCAAGCCATAATTCGGGTGTTAGTCCTGTTAAACAAGACATCTTATGCCAGACTGATCAATCCAAATTTAAACCATTTTATCATGATATTATTAACGTTAATTTACACTTTTTCTGCCTAATTTTGTGATTCTAATCTTATTTTGCAGAAAATGGCGTAAAGAGGTAATTTGGAGAAAATGCTCTTAAAATTGCCTAAAATGGAGCAATGAAGAACAAGCATGCCAAGTTGCAACTGAAGAGGAGATAAACAAGGAAAGTAATTTGAAATTCAAATTTCAAATCTCCAATAGCGTTCAAAATTCAAGATTCAGCTTATTAAGGAAAGTGCTAAATAAGGAAAGTGGCAAATAAGGAAAGTGCAGTCAGCAGAGCAATTTGAAATTCAAATTTCAAATCTTCAAGAATCCATTTCCTTATTGAAGAAGCCAAATCTCAAGAAGATGCACATTCAAAATTTGAAATTCAAAATTCAACTTGTTAAGGAAGCTAAAGAAGATATACTTGCCTCCCAAGTCTTGCACATTCAAAATTCAAAATTCAAAAAAGAGGCTCCACATCATCAATGCACTTGGGAGGCAAGGGCAATGCACTTGGGAGGCAAGGGCAGCAACTTAGGCAGCAAGGAAGACCAACTTGGGCAGCAAGTAAAGAGCTAGGGCAGCACATAAAAGCTATTAAAAGACCACATAAGCAACACGCCCCATTGACCCCATACATAACATTCAGCCGCCCATCTCTCCCTTCTTCTCCAAAGCTTCGGCCACCTCTTCTGCTTCTTCCTTTCTTTTATTTTCTTGTTTTGTTTCAGCCATGAGTGGCTGAAACTCCTATTTCTAGTTGAAGATTAGTTGATACTTCAGTTGTTTTATGGATTGGGAGATCTGGACACACATTGTTTATCTTTTATTTTTTAATATTTATGCAATTTCATGCTTAATTCCATTGTTGCTTTGTTGTTTAGATCAATATGGCCAATTGATTCTTGATTGTAAGGTAATAATTTATTAGTTTGGATAGTTTTAAGTCCGTAATTGCTTGGATTGTTCAAACACAAGTAACTCTTGGTGTAAAAACTAAGGAAATTGCATGATCTAGCAATATCACCATGCGTTTGGGTAGCTAGAATTAGGTCTCTCTATTTCTTCATGCAATTGACAGTTGTTAGATGCCTAAGGCCCAAGGACGTTCCTTGGCAACTTGTTGATTAGTGATTGGTTAGAGGACGTTCCCTAATTAATTTATGCTTAAGGAGAGATATGGGGGTGAGAAGGGTCTTACATCTCCATAACTAATTTATTGAATCAAACAAAGGAACCTAAGTATCAATGATCAATCCCAACAACTGAAGTGGATCCAATTCTTCAACTAGAACTTTTCTCATATTTGAATTCCTTTACTTTAATTATTCGCTTTACTTTACTGCTCTCATCATTAGTTTAATTGAATCAATCTCAAACCCCCCGTTTTTACTTTACTTGCAGTTTACTTTTATTTTACTTTCAGTTTGTTTTCTTGGTCTTGATAAGAAAGATAGGTAAGTATCAATTCCCTGTGGATTTGATCCTTTCACCACTTTCTGCAGTTGTAAAGTTGTTGATAACTGAAAAGGTTATTTTTGACCGGCTTCGACAACCGCACAGTCAAATATTGGCGCCGTTGCCGGGGAATTGATTTAACTAATCTATCTTCTTCTTTCATGACCAGATCTGGACTCAAGGAAACTCTGCCTTACAATCCAGAAATTGAGCGCACAATCAGACGACTTGGGAAGCAAGTCACCACTGAATCTGCCTTTGAAGAGCCTGCCATCGCAGAATTGATTTATGGCTAAGGTAAGTACATTTATTCTCACTACTCAGATTTCTGAACTAACCTCTGCTGTAAAAAGTTATGTCATAGGTCAAGCTCAATAACTTCAGCAATATCGGCTATCCCACTGTCTTTAATCGGACAATCATAAAGGTTATGATTGAGCATAATAGAAATTATGTAGAGGATAATGAACAATCAAGATAGGATTTGTCCCTCTCTCTGAGAGAGATATCTTTTGGACCCCTCGATAAGTGAGACTGAGAAATGCACGGCCGTGCTCAAATGAATTGATAGTGTGATCAATGTCATTTAAATTTATCAGTCTACTTAGAGATCGAGAAATCATAAGTTTGAACATTATAAGTTTGACATTGACCATGACTTATGTTCAAACTAGATATCGTGTGATAAAAGGATTAATACATGTTTTATTTATTAGGCTTTATCGGACTATTGATCCTCATATTAGTTGGGTAGTCATAATGTCTTGCTAGAGGCTACTTATGACTTATGGGCCTTATGGGACTGGGTCTATTGCCAATTAATGTGAGCCTATTGGGTCACACACAAAAGAACGTTGTTGATGTGCTATGACATATTAATGGGCTAAAAGCCCAAAGCCCATTAATATAATTAATAATAATAATAAAGTGTTATTATTATTAATCATTAATATAATTAATAATAATAAAGTGTTATTATTATTAATATTAATCGTTAATATAATTAATAATAATAAGTGTTATTATTATTAATATTAATTATTAATATAACTAATAATAATAAAGTGTTATTATTATTAATTATTTATTATTATGAGATAATAATATTTAAAAGATTTGCAGTCTATCTGTAATTGTTCCAGATAAAGGACTCTATCACATAAGATATTTGAGTATCTGTGAGATTGTGATAGTGGGATGAACACAATTCCTTTTAGGAAAAGGAGTTGTGGGATGAACACAACTCCTTTTAGGAAAAGGAGTTGTCAGAAAAACACAACTTCTTTTAGGAAAAGGAGTTGTGGGAAAAATAAAAGACTGAAACATATAAATACCCCTTCTACGAATTGTGGAATGTACGTTTTTAAGAAAACTCAGTCTAAAAAGCTACAGATTGTGGAGCACATAATCTATCTATCTTTGAGAGAGCTAGCACTCTAGAAGAATAGAAGACGTTCGTGTGGATACCATAGAGGGTGTTCGTTTGAAAAGGCAGCACCATCAGTCCAACATTGTATCTTCTCGACGAGATTAACAGGTTAGTCTCATATCCTTCTTGTGAATTAAACGAAGCACTCGGATTCTGGCAAAGGAAATCAGAGAAATTTTATTTTTCCGCTGCGCCTTTGGGTTGCAATTATTTTCAGATTTCCCAAGAGTGGTATCAGAGCCAACCTGTATTTTTCGTTTAAGTTAATTATGCCATGATTGATATTATATATGCGATATATGTTTATTAGAATGGCATGATAATTATGGATGAATGATTGGATCATTTAGATAATTTTAATTTTTGTTAGAAAAATTAAATTAATAAAAAAAAGGAAAGATTTGAAGGTTTTTGAAATCTTCAAAATCAGGGTGATCTGTGGCGTGACTATGGGCGGCCATATCCAGCGAGAGGATGAACCATGTGTCCCTCTCGCTGGTGACACCTCATTGCCGCTGCATAGTCACAAAACCCAGCAGACCAAATCGGCACCGAGAGCTCCATCACCGATGGTTGAGCCTGCTGGCAGCGATGGTGATCGCATGGCTGTCGTGGGTGGGAGCTGGAGGCTTATCGCGCTGTGGAGAAGGCCGAGAAAGTCTCGGTTCGCAATCTCCTTGCGGGTCAACGGCCACCGTCAAGGTACGCAGCTGCCTTGCTCATGTGATGAGCGATGGCAGATGGTGAAGCTGCAGATGGCGTGACCGCTATGCGCAGGCCCACGCGTGTCGGTGGCTTCCCTCCGATGGCTGGACTGGTCGACGAGCAGCAGGCTGGTTGGTCGACAATAACCAAAGATGGACATGGCGGCAATTGGCGATGGGCTGTGCTGGTAATTGGAAGGCGGTTGGCTGTGGAGAATTGCTTGGATACCCCAATTACCATTCTACCCTTGGAAATAAAATAATAATAATAAAATAATATATATATATATATATATATATATTAAAAAGAAAATAAATTTTAAAAATTATTTTCTTTTAGTCTTTAAATAAGATTTAAATGACTATGTAAAATAATTTTATTATTTTGTCATATATTTGTATGAGATACTGTGCATGATAGTCTATATATATGTATGCATATATGATGCTATAATATATATATGCAAGACAAAATAATTAAAAATTAAAAGTTGAACCCTCACTCTAAAATTTTAAGTTTTAATGCCACCCATATATTAAATACCTATCAAGACTAAGATCACCAAAATGCAAGTTTTGCCAAAGCAAAGTGCTTAGGTTATCCTAGTAAGATAGGATGAGTAATAGTTACTCATTTATTTAATTTTGGTTAAGCTTAATTAGGCTATCAAAACGGTTTTGGGCCTAAGGCATTAGATGGGGTATAACATGCAATTTGACATATAATGTCAATATCTCATAATCTAAGAGTTACATTAGATGTAATTGGTAAGGAAGTTACCTACCTAAATAACTTAATTCTAAGCGTCATGCCAAAACTGACTTAGAATTAGGTGAAATATGGATCTTAGCCCACTAAAATATTATTATTTTTGAGGGTTATATTTTAGTGGGAGATTATTATCACCTCAATATTAATTTACTAAATTGATTATATTTGCATATTTTGTAGACAATTATGGCTGCTAATAACAATTCCACCTTATCACTGCGATCCATCCTTGAGAAGGATAAACTGAAAGATAATGGGTCTAAGGGACGAGGCAAGCCTAAATGGCAATCCAAAGCAAAAGTTCCTAAGGAAATAGTTCCTAAGGAAGGAATCTGCTTCCATTACAAGGAACCAGGGCATTGGAAGAGAAATTATAAACTCTATTTGGATGAGTGCAAGAAAAAGAAGAGTAGTGAGACTACGACTTCAGGTATTTATGTTATAGATATTAATTTATCTATTTCTACTTCATGGGTATGAGATACCGAATGTGGCTCTCACATTTGTACAAATGTGAAGGGTCTCAAAAGGAGTAGAAAATTGAAAAAGGGCGATGTGGACCTACGTATAGGCAATGGAGCAAGAGTTGCTACCATAGCTGTAGGGACATATGAACTTGTGTTGCCTAATGGGCTTTTGTTAGTTTTGAACAATTGCTTTTATGTTCCTACTTTAAGTAGGAATATTATTTCAGTTTCTGTTTTGGACGATGAAGGTTTTTCATTTCTTATTAAGAATAAGAAATGCTCTATTAATAAAGATGATTTGCTTTATTGTATTGCAAATTCATATGATGGCCTTTATGTCCTTAATCTAGATGATTCTAGAGACAACAACATCTATAACATAAATTCTAAAAAATCTAAGCCAAATGAGTTAAACCCAACATATTTATGGCACTATCGTCTTAGCCATATAAATAAGAATCGCATATCTAAGCTCCATAAAGATGGTTTATTAGATTCATTTGATTTTGAAACATTTGAAAATTATGAATCTTGTTTGCCTGGTAAGATGACAAAGGACCCTTTTACTGGACAAGGTCAAAGGGCTTCAGACTTATTGGGCTTAATACATACAGATGTATGTGGCCCACTAAGCATTAATACCAGGGGAGGTTATCAGTACTTCATTACATTCACTGATGATTTCAGTAGGTATGGCTATGTCTACCTATTGAAACATAAGCATGAATCTTTTGAAATATTTAGAATTTATCAAAATGAAGTACAAAATCAACTTGGTAGAACTATTAAAGTGCTTCGATCTGATCGAGGTGGTGAATATTTGAGCCAAGAGTTTGATGAACATCTTAGAAATTGTGGAATTGTTTCACAATTGACTCCTCCAGGAACTCCACAATGGAATGGTGTTTCTAAAAGGAGAAATTGAACTTTATTAGATATGGTTCGATCTATGATGAGTCAAACAAATCTCCCTTTATCATTTTGGGGTTATGCCTTGGAAACAGCTGCATTCATTTTAAACCGAGTACCATCGAAAGCGGTTGAAAAGACACCATATGAGTTATGGACTGGCAAAATGCCCAGTTTGTCTTTCCTTAAGATTTAGGGTTGTGAGGCTTATGTGAAATGCCCAATTTCAGATAAGCTAGCTCCAAAATCTATCAAGTGCAATTTTATGGGGTATCCTAAGGAAACCAAAAGATACTATTTCTATATTCCCTCAGAGAACAAAGTGTTTGTTGCTCGAAATGGTACCTTTTTAGAAAAGAAATTTATCTCTCAGAGATTCAGTGGGAGTACAGTGCGACTTGAGGAAACTCAAGCACCACAAGAGAGCATTGAACCGCCAGTAGAACCACTTTCAGAACCACAAACAGTTGTGGAAACTAAAAGGGTGATACAAGTTCCACGCAGATCTGATAGGACACGTCATCAGCCTGAGAGATATGGATTTCTCATGACTGATAGTCGTGAACTTTTGCTCATTGATCAAGATGAGCCTACTACCAATCAAGAGGCTGTGTCAGATCCAGATTCCGAGAAATGGCTTTGTGCCATGAAATCTGAAATGCAATCCATGTATGACAATCGAGTTTGGTCATTAATTGATCCCCCTGAGGGTGTTAAGACCATTGGTTGCAAATGGGTTTTCAAGAAGAAAACTGACATGGATGGAAATGTGCATACCTACAAAGCAAGGCTTGTTGCAAAAGGTTTCAAACAAACTCATGGTATAGACTATGATGAGACCTTTTCGCCAGTAGCAATCCTTAAGTCGGTTAGAATTCTCATTGCCATTGCTGCGTACTATGATTACGAGATATGGCAAATGGATGTCAAAACAACTTTCCTTAATGGAAACTTGCTCGAGGATGTGTACATGACACAACCTGAGGGTTTTGTAATCCCTGAGAATTCTAGAAAGATTTGCAAGCTTTAGAGATCCATTTATGGATTGAAGCAAGCTTCTCGGAGCTGGAATCTTCGTTTTGATGAGACAGTTAGGGACTTTGGATTCATCAAGAATGAAGATGAACCTTGTGTTTACAAGATGGTTAGTGGGAGTGCAGTTGTGTTTCTAGTCCTATATGTGGATGACATATTACTCATTGGAAATGATATCCCTACCTTGCAAAAGGTTAAGACTTGGTTAGGGAATTCTTTTTCAATGAAGGACTTAGGTGAGGCTGCGTATATCCTTGGTATTAAGATCTATAGGGATAGATCCAAGAGGATAATCAGTCTGAGTCAAAGTACTTATATTGACAAGGTGCTGAAAAGGTTCAGCATGCAAGATTCTAAAAGAGAATTCTTGCCCATGTCTCATGGTATTCATCTCAGCAAGAATCAATGTCCTATGACATCTGATGAGCGAGAACGGATGAATAAGATCCCTTATGCTTCTGCTATTGGATCTATCATGTATGCCATATAATGTACTAGACCAGACGTCTTATATGCCTAGATCCCGGTGAAAGTCACTGGACAACTGTTAAGAATATCCTAAAGTACCTTAGAAGGACTAAGGATGCATTCCTAGTTTATGGAGGTTTGGAAGACGAGCTAGTTATAAATGGTTACACAGATGCTAGTTTCCAAACCGATATAGATGACTTCAGATCGTAGTCAGGATTTGTATTCACTTTAAATGGTGGAGCTGTTAGCTGAAAAAGTTCCAAGCAGAGCACTGTAGCAGATTCTACAACAGAAGCTGAGTATTTAGCAGCATCAGATGCAGCTAAAGAGGCAGTCTGGTTGAAGAAATTCATCTCAGAGTTGGGAGTGGTTCCTAGCATTGTAAATCCTATGGACCTTTATTGTGATAACAACGGTGTCATGGCACAGGCAAAGGAGCCCAGATCTCATCAGAGATCTAAACACATACTCAGACGATATCACCTTATTCGAGAGATCATTGATAGAGGAAATATCAAAATATGCAAAGTAGACACAAATGACAACATTGCAAATCCACTAACCAAGGCTCTTTCACAGGTCAAGCATGATCAGCACACTAGGTCTATAGGTATTAGATACTTGTATGATTAGGCCTAGTACAAGTGGGAGATTGTTAGTGCATATGCCCTAGGCCATTATCTTGGACCTTTTTGTATGTCGTTTTGGTTATTAATAAAAGAGGTTTTTATCATTATTATTTGTTTGCATGTTACATAATAATAATTATTATCCCTGGTTACTTATTATTATGTTGATAATAATAAAATATAGCTAGTGTGATTATTGATTGATAATCATGAGATGATTATGTATATGTTGATATAATTCAATAATCATAGATACTTGTTAGAGAACAAAGTATTGCATGGACCCGCACTGAGATCACTACATGGGTTATTGTCATAAGTGAATCTCAAAGTAGTTATGTCTTAATCCTTTGACTTGAGATTGTCATAGTTTTCAACATGAGGACTATTATGTTTTGACATAACCAAACATTGTCTTTAATCGGACAATCATAAAGGTTATGATTGAGCATAATAGAAATTATGTAGATGATAATGAACAATCAAGATAGGATTTGTCCCTCTCTCTGAGAGAGATATCTTTTGGACCCCTCGATAAATGAGACTGAGAAATGCACGACCGTGCTCAAATGAATTGATAGTGTGATCAATAGCATTTGAATTTATCAGTCTACTTAGAGATCGAGAAATCATAAGTTTGAACATTATAAGTTTGACATTGATCATGACTTATGTTCAAATTAGATATCATGTGACAAAAAGATTAATACATGTTCTATTTATTAGGCTTTATCGGACTATTGATCCTCATATTAGTTAGGTAGTCATAATGTCTTGTTAGAAGCCACTTATGACTTATGGGTCTTGTGGGACTGGGCCTATTGCCAATTAATGTGAGCCTATTGGGTCACACACAAAAGAACGTCGTTGATGTGCTATGATATATTAATGGGCTAAAAGCCCAAAGCCCATTAATATAATTAATAATAATAAAGTGTTATTAATATTAATCATTAATATAATTAATAATAATAAAGTGTTATTATTATTAATATTAATTATTAATATAATTAATAATAATAAAGTGTTATTATTATTAATTATTTATTATTATGAGATAATAATATTTAAAAGATCTGCAGTCTATCTGTAACTGTTACAGTTAAAGGACTCTATCACATAAGATATTTGAGTGTCTGTGAGATTGTGATAGTGGGATGAACACAACTCCTTTTAGGAAAAGGAGTTGTGGGAAAAACAAAAGACTGAAACATATAAATACCCCTTCTACGAATTGTGGAATGTACGTTTTTAAGAAAACTCAGTCTAAAAAGCTGCAAATTATAGAGCACATAATCTATCTATCTTTGAGAGAGCTAGCACTCTAGAAGGATAGAAGACGTTCGTGTGGATACCATAGAGGGTGTTCATTTGAAAAGGCAGTACCATCAGTCCAGCATTATATCTTCTCAACGAGATTAATAGGTTAGTCTCATATCCTTCTTGTGAATTAAACGAAGCACTCAGATTCTGACAAAGGAAATCAAAGAAAATTTATTTTTCCGCTGCGCCTTTGGGTTGCAATTATTTCCGAATTTCCCAACACAATAATCTGCTTCATCAGCAACCAGTTTCGTATAAGTTCTAACCTCCCGCGATAGCATTCATTTTGAACAGAATTCCACCAAGTTGCTGCACCACCTTTTAATTTATAAGCCACAATCAGAACCTTTCAATCCTCTTTCACGTTTATAACTTTGAAGAACCGATCAATCTCCGCCAACCAATCAAGAACAGATTTTACATCCAACGAACCAAAAAAGTTTTGAAAGTCTATCTTTATCTTGTAACTTTCTTTATAATTCTTTGGGGATTTGCAACCACAAGATTGGCGACCACAGGATTTGGAACTGGCTATGGGCATTCGGCTGCGATCGGTAGTTTCCCTGTTGTAGGGCTAACTGTCCGATCATCTCCCTCAATTTTGCCAAGACTGCCTCAATTGCAGTGAGTCGTGCTTCTTGATTGTCTGTGATGAACAAACTTCGCTCTGATACCAATCTGATATAGGACTGATTAGACTCTGTAAGGAGTTTTAACCAATAACGTTTGGCTAAAACGAAATAATAGAAACGAGAGACTAGAAGCCGAAAACTTTTATTGAAATTCTTGAAAAATTGAAAAAGTATGTCTAAAATAATCAAGGAAAGACTATTTATAATAGAAAACTCTAATATGAAAAATTATAAAAAAATCTAAAAAAAATAATTAAAATGTAAAATTAATCTCCTAAACGGTAGAATTTTCGCCTCAAATTTTGTGACAGGCCTATGGCTTTCATCACACTTTTGCAAGTCATGCGTCTAGAAATTTCCTTTTTAAAAAGTTATTGTAGATCTCCATCGAATTTCGATAATAAAAATTAAATCTGATTTAAATCTGCCGTAAATTTTAAAATTAATTGCTGCTTATTATACCCAGTAAAACAAACTACGAATTTCCATTTGCTTGCATTTAAACCACAATCAAATTCTCATGAATTATGGCAGGCATGAAGCAGAAATAGAAAATTCCAATTTATTGCCCCCATGTGCTGAAAGTTCAAATTTTCACATTAAAAAAAAAAAAAAAAAACTTCCTACAGTTGAACAGATACTCATCCTTCATACATTTATGATCTATAACAAAACTAAAAATCATCAACTATATCTTCTCCATCTTAAATACGACCCTCAGAAAGTAGTTTTGATAAGAATCAAGAAAAAAAAATTTTTAATACAAACATTTTCTGTGTATTCAACATAAGAAATTTACAAGTGGACAAAAAAAACTAGTAAACACATTATGTTATTTTATTCACAGCATTTTAAGTCACAACTAAGAAAGGAATTGATTCAACAAAATTTAGAGAAATGGAAAGCTCAAACTTATTGGGCTCACATCCTAAGGAGTGATCTTGAGCCATCTTGGTGGAGTTCTTTGGTAAGGCAGAGCTGAAGCAGAAATATCCTTACTGCAAACAAGCAATGCACAAATTAATAGTAGATATGGGGCATGTTAATTACGACAGTGGCTCCTCATTGATGGAAAGGGATGGTGGCTAGTTGCTGGTGTTGTACCGGAGTTGCTGGTGTTGCGTCTGTCATCGGTCTGGCTGGGGGTGCTCAAGGGGCAAGTAAGAAGCGAAGGTGGCTCTTTGCTAGTACTGCATAGGCTTGCTGGTTCCTCGTCAGGCTTGATGGTGGCGCTCAAGGGGCTGGTCTGCGTCGATGGATCAAACCAGTGAGGAAGGAGAAGGGAGTGTGTGGTTAACGTTCTTGAAGGAAGGAGAAGGCGCTGACCGCTGTGCACATTATGGTGCTTGGTTAGCTAGGATTTTATTGTTTAGTAATTAGTCTTCTTTAAAATTATTAAATTAATTAACTAAATTATTATTATATATATAATAAGGTATTAGCTTAATAAAAAGTAACACTTCATGACTTAAATACGGTAAAAAAGTGGTATTAAATTATATTAGTAAATAAGATAAATATATATTAAACTTAATAAAAATTAATTTACAATTTAATAAAAAATACAAAGATTACTTAATAATATTATTGCTTATAATTAAATTTACCAACAGTCTTCGTCCATAAGTTATATTACTCATTTTAAAATTAAAATTAAAATTTTATATTAAAGTTACTGCTAAAAATTTTTTTATAAACTTTTTATTTAAATTATTAATATTTTACCGTCGAAAGTAGATTATTGATAAACTATTATATATTTAAAAAAATTAATTGAAAATTATAATAAAATTAATGAATAAATAATGTTTTGTAAAATATAATAAATATTAAAAATTTAAATTGATAATTTATATTATTTCATTTATTGTTTTTATTATTTACTTGTAGTGTTAGTGACCAAATTAATTTGGTCGCTAAAACATAAAAGGATTTTATTTTATTTAAATAAAAAAAATTTTTAGCAACCAAATATTAATCTCTGATTAAATATTAAAATAGTCACAAATTTCATCATTAAAATAGTTACAAAATATGACACTATAGTTTTGCAATGAAAACATAGAGCTAAATTAATCATTTTATTTTAATACTATTTATCAATTAAATAGCGATTGAAAATTAATTGTTAAGCAATTTTTTAAATAAAAATCTATTTGTATTTAAATAGTTGCACTGCTTAATCGCTATTTAGCGATTAAAATTATTTAATCGTTAAAATTAATTATTATTTTACTGTATAAATTGATCACTATTTTATTTTTTTATATGTAATATATTTAAATATTATATTTAAATAATAAAAAATACATTATTTTTTAAAAAAAATTTATTAGAACATTTTTCACCTACAAATTATTGTCTTTCAAAGAAACAAGGATTACATGATATAATTTTATGCACCGTCTAAAATTACTTTTAAAAAATAAAAGATATATTAAGCTGCATACACAAATATAATATTCACATTTAAAAATAAAAAGTTATTATCTACCTTCATAAATTTTTATCTATTTTATTTTTTTAAATATAATTTATTTTATTTTTTTAATTACATTCATTTTAAATATATTAAATTTTATTAAATATTAAAAGATATTTTAAAAAAATTTTTAAAAATAAAATAATCTATTTATATATTATTATAATCTAAAAAAATATTAAATAATAATTTTAAAACAATAAAAAAAGAATATATAAAAAAATTATAAAGAGTAATTAAAATTAGGGTACTGAAAATTATATTGTGAAATCATTTTCACGCAAGCAACAAAGTAAATCACTTGTTTGTTTGTCTGTTTGTTTTTAATTAAACACAGAATATTAGTGCAGAGACCAAACTTTGCAATGTCCCAATGTTGATCTGTTTAAATGACCCAAAAGGGGTTTTATATATACATAAGCTTTCTTTAAATCACTCAAAAAATATCTTCACATCCTCTAATCTACAACTGTTCTCTACACTCAAAAACTTTTCTTCCACTTTCTACAGTTGAAATAAACCAGAAGAATTTGGGGGGAAAAAAAATCAAAGAAAACAAGAAAAATTTATAGAACAGTTGTTGCCTGATAAAACACAAACCAAACATATGAAATCAAGCAAGATTTTGTAGTCATTTCAAATTCCAAACAATGGGGTTGAAGACATGTCTTCTTGGCTTCTTTCAGTTGATCTCTTCCGAATCAAGATTCATCTTCTGCAAGCTGCACATTGTATACATGCTTTATTTCTGTACCAGATCAAAGGGTCCAATGTAAGATTTAGGAGTTCCATGAACATAAGCATATACTTTAAATGTCAAGCATTGGATACACACTTTGCATTATTTAACATAAGCTGAACAAAGAAAAGAAGGCCATGTATATACACATGCAGAATTTTGGGAGGGACTGTTGTCAACCATATACAGTGAGAAGTGCAAAATGTAATGGATTATTGCTTTGTTTGAATTACTAAATGTTGAGAGTGGAGGAGCACGAGGATCAAATGCGAAGAATAGAAGATAGCCAATCTTCTAGAATTTGAGCGAAAACAAGCTCTTTTTCTAGGTGGAAAGTAATGTTATGGATAATAGATAGACCAAATCCATAACAAACACTAAAGTACTATGATTGTATGAATATCCACTATATAAGAGAGGTTTATTCAATATAAGTAACTTCGAGATTTAAGACTCTCTTTAAGGAGCCTGAGTATTAAGAGCTCCCTCCAATAAGCTCCTTTCCTATCCATGGTTTCAAAGCCTTTATGAAGAAGAACGTGGACAGTCCACGAATTATGTCTTGATGTTATCTAGCTCAATCCAATTTACACAGTGATGGGATGCATTGAATAATTTCTCAATCAAAGGATAAGTACGCATAGTCAATAAAACGTGGTTCTCAATTAAAGAAATCTCTTCATGGGGATATATGACAATGTAAAGTACTTCAGATTTTGCAGCTTCTCTTTATTCAAACACTGGGTAAACAATTTGCATAGAAATATAAAATTAATTGGTAAGAAAAGTTGAAAGGTACCTTTTAATGATGGCTTATCATATTTATCTTTCCTCTCATCTTCATTCTTCCATTCACTATCATCATCATCATCATTGCCCATTTCATCTCTTCCATCATTTCCTATGTCACTTTCACTTGCTGTTTCCCATTCTGAATCATCAGTGTCTTGGCCATAAACATCAACAGCATCTCCCTCACAGTGGACACCCCCATGTTTGATAGCAGCCTCTCTAAATAGCCAGGCTGCACGCATCTGCTTCTTGACTAGGCGCTCTGCATAGTCGGGCACTTTATTTTGTCTCAAACATAGTTCAGGATCATTTGATTGAGAGCACTCATTAATGAACAGAATGGCATCTAACAAGCTCTCTTTAGCTAATCCCAGCATGTCATATGCCTGCGCTCTTCTCCAAAGGCTTTTTGCATGGCGGCCAAGAGGGTTGTGAAGACAAAGGGCACGCGTAGCATCACTTATGGCAGCCAAGGGCTGTTGTAATAGAAGATGACACTGAGCTCGATTACTGTATAGAACGACTCTCTCTTTTTTGGATCTCATTGGACACAATGACAATGCTTCAGAGTACTTTGATGCAGCTCCAGATATATTTCCTGATGAGAAGAGGGAATTCCCTTCAAGCTTGACCACTAATGCTGCTGCCTGCTTAATATGTAGATCTTCTTTTGGCATATTTTTTTCCCATTTCAACCTTTGTTTTGAATTTAATAGTTCCTCAATCAGTTCTTTTGTGCGGTTACTAACAGAGTTACGCCCTGTCCCTAGTGATTGAATACAATCCTGAAGAACATTAACAATGGAATCACCAAGCTTTTTGTGATCACCCAGAGCTGTGATATCTGCAAGGTCTATGAGGGCAGGTACTGCCTTATCAATCACCTAAAAAACAGGCCAAGTAGAAAGTAAGAAAAACAACTACTCCTAAATGTGAATATCCAAAACATTAGTGGTCATTACAATCCCTACGTGGATATGAATTTGTGGGGTTTCCTTCTATATGAATTATGAAATGAAGAACTGCTGCAATTTGATCTCCACTTGTTAATTAATGACAAAATGATTCTTAGATCACCTGGAAGTTGAAAGTTAAAAAATACACAAATCAACTAAAATGAAATGAAATGCTTATCTCATTTAAGCTTCGTTTGTTTTACGGAAAATATTTTTTAGAAAAATATTTTTTATATTTTCTAGCCTTTAGGACACCCAAAATAATTAGTCAACAGAAAATATTTTCCTTGTCAAATGAAAAAATTAAGTCATTTTAAATATTTTCAAAAGAGAAAATCATTTTATGCACTTTGAGAATCTTATTAATCCCTCTATATTTAAATTTGTTAATATATTTTATTTTTTAAATTAAAATTAAATAATGGAAAATAAGTTATTTTGTTGAAAAATATCTTTTTAATACAAGTTATTTTCTGCAAACAAATGGCTCCTTAATAGGAAGAAGTGTTAATAAAGAGAATGAATCATGATGATTAGAGTTACATAATGAAACTTATAATAATATCCAAAATAGCATTGTTTTCACTTTGTATCCTATGGACCGAGCTTCCCAGATGAGGTGATTCAACAAAGTTGAAGAAACCACCCAAGTGGAGCTTCATTCTCTCTCTCTCTCTCTCACACACACACACACAAACATATGCAGCAGACAAACATGTACTTTTCCAATACAGTTTATTCAGTTGTCTTTGAGTGTTTCATGAGATAAGTAGTACTGAGATGTAAGGTTCTGAGAAATCATATTATAACTCATTATTACTAGTGAATTTTTTGCACTCCTTTGCCCTAGGAGCCTAGGACACAGTATAACATGTAAAAAAACACGTGCATCTTGACATATTCATGAATTTCATACACCTAAACAACATAGCTTCCATGGGTTGTTGCATCCAAATGCACGGACAGATTAATTTGATAAAAAAAAAAAAAAAAAAAAAAAAAAAAAAGTGGAACATACAAAATGTCTAGACCCTTAAAAAGACACATTCAGGCACCTTATTCCTTGACATCCTTAAAGGAAATGAGTTCACAAGATCTTCCACATCATTAATTTGTGGTTACTATACCAAAAGTCCTCAAAAGAGTTTTTTTTTAAAAAAGAAAATTTTAGAAAAGCAAAGATTCAATGAAATCCATAAAAAAATAAAAATAAAAATATAATAATAGAACAAGAAGACAGAACAGAGTGATTCATCCACAAGCACGTAATGGATGACTAAATTGCATGAAGGGAAGTTTCACTACGGAAGTTTAATGGTCCACTTCACTCTGGCCGTAATTCCCTAAGTACCAGGATGGTCCAATAAAAAATCAGCATTAGCATCCTCGATAACATAAACAGTTTTAGAAACTGTTCAGTAAACAAAATTTGCTACATTCAGAAGTAAAAATGAATTCGTACTGAACAAGAACAAGAAAGGAATGAGGCATAATACTATGAATAGAAACATCAAATAAACCTAATTATCCTCACATCTGAAATGCAAGTATATCATTGCAACAACGATGTTGGTAAACAAAAAGAAAAAGAATATTTCATGTAGATAGTCTATTTACCTTATGGCATGTATTTGGATCTTGAAGCAACCAAAGAAGACAATCTATAGCCATATACTGCCAATCATCTGACGAGCGAGCAATGTTGCACAATGCTTCAATTATACCAGGACAGCTGGCAACAGGTCCCCTACCAAGCTTATGATGACAAATTGTTCTCAATAAACCAATACCAGCTGGTGAATTTTCATTGACAAGTCCACCCCACATGCCTGGCAGTTTTACTAAAAATTCAGGCTTGCAAATGGTAGGAAGAAATTCAGGCTTGAAAGCAAAACAATTAATAAGCTGAAGTGACCAGCATTGCAACTGACTGGCCCATTCCTCTGCTTTCCTGGACTCCATTTCAACACCTCCCATGCCACGAGTAAGCAGATCACAGTGATAACTTAGTCTTCTATCGACATACTGATAAAAATGAGAGTAAACTATCTCAAGTGAACTCATTGCAAGTTGAATGGAAAGCTCAAGGATTTCACCATGACTTGCCACAGCAGGAAAAGTGCTGGCATATGTAGCCAAGTGCCCTAGCGCTCGTACTGCCACTCTTTGTTCAACCCATGTCAATCTCCCCCTCAAAAGCTCAACCAGGGGAGGTATTACACCAGCATGGACAGCACTTTCTGCAAATTCCTCCATATTCATGGTGTAGGAACCAATAATATGAGCAGCATAATAAGGAATGTAAATATTCTGATCATGAGAAAGCCACCGACGATTTTTTAAGCCTTTCCATATAAGTGCAGCCATGCATTCAAATATTCCCAACTCAATGAATTCAGGATCATTGGGATGTGCCATGGCAGTGTTCCATAGACCACTGATTGGGAGAACCTGGCCATCATCATCCTGTGAAGGAAGTTCCCTAAAAAATTTCAATATACTTGCTCTACGTTTGCTTGGATTTCCTTCCTTCATGACACAGAAAAAGCATCCTGGGTATGGACAGTCTGGCGATACTTTATCCATGCTCAGATATTCAACTGGATAGGATTCACACACCACCAGGTCAATTCTTCATCGATCGGTGAATTGCATAAATACTTTCAGCAAGCACTGTATAAAAGTGACACCTGGATTCCCAAACATAGAATATCATGAACTATAAAACAGAAGCAGCAACAAAGAAAGGTCCACAACCTTGTCTGCAGAATAGAAGTCTACATCCTCAAAAACCATTAGAATAGAAAATAAGGATTTCGAACAATTCATACCAGTTTTCCAATAAAAAAAAAACATGACTTTTATGCTGCATATTCAATGAAAAGTACATGCTGAAGAAGTTGCAAACAATTGTTAACAACAAAATAAAATGTCCAAATTATTTTTAGAATTCTCGGAACAAAACAAGGGCTGCCTTTTGCTTATATTTCTAAGTCCAACTCAAAACCATTAAAGAGAAAGACATTGTTAATTATCTAGGTAGCATTATTCTCATGCTCCCGATCATAAATTTCCATACAAGCCTGTTTCAACAACTTTCAAGCACAATCACTAATTCATGAAATCGAACATACAAATAACTTAATTGTCACTTTCATTAATCCTGAGAGTTACTGAAGTGTATGTGCATGGGAATCAAATCAATAGGCAGCGTCATGAGAGTTAGTTATAACAACAGAAGCTGATCTTTATCATTATATCCAAATTCACTTTGAATACCTTTTTTTTCCGCTAAGGCATCTATGTCCTCAGCCCTTAATTATTATTTTTTCAAACAAAACCTTTGATTTTGAGCATGTGTATTCCTTTCAAGCACTGAATCAATATCTTTAGCAGTAACAGCCAACCATGAGAGACCCATAATCTTATCTAGTCACTTATGAAAGTTATGTTGAACTAACAATTCATAGCTGAAGTCTCCTAATAACATAGAGAAAAGGAAATCTAATCAGTAAATAAAATGTATAACAATCTATTTTCTCATACAAAAATACTACATTACGAAATCGATTAGATCTAAAACAAAACTTTAACCCATTCAACTAATCACAAAGCCGAGCCAAGTGCTTCAACAAGATCCAAAACCCATGGACCATTGATCTCATATAACAAACAAAACCCAACCAGAGAAAAGCTCCAACATAAACGCTAAGCTACATTATACTAAATATCCTAGTGAAAGTGGATAAAAGTTTTGATCTTGAAAACAGGGGAAAAAAAAAGCAGGAAACATTTGAGGAAAAAACAAAGGAAAGAAAGAAGAAAATTGAGTAACAGAGAAATGAGATACCTATGAAGCGGAGGTTTTCGTAAAGGCTAGCTAGAGAGAAGAGGCAGGAATGGTGAATTCGCCAGCCCAGACGCGAAAAGCAAGAAACTTTGTTTTGGATGAAAACAAATTGCAACCGGCTACTTTCTACTTTGTCTTGTTGCAGACCGGAAACGGCTAGAGAAAGAGGGGAGAGTGGCAGCGCAGAGAGTGGAGAGTAGAGTAAATGGGGAGTGCAGAGTTGCTCCTTTTTGACTGGTTTGATTCTGACAGCTTAGAGTGGAAGAAGAAGATCTTGTAATGAAAAACATTACCTTTTTAATGAAATAGCAAAAATCGATCAAATAAATATTTTCTCCATAGTGAAAATTCATTAGTTAATAGTTTTTTTAAAAAAATTACATTAAAATGTTATTAACATTTTAAAATATTTATTAATTAATTTTTTTATTAATTTTATTATTAAATATTTTACTATTTTAATTTATTATTAGTTTCCTAAATGTTTTTTAAAAATTTACTAATCAATATTTTCATATTATAAACCTTTTAATATATTTTTTAAAATTAAAAAATTAATTAAAAAATTTTTTTATAGACTAAATAGTAATTTTTTTTAAATAATTTTATTTTTTATAAGTAAACAGGATAATTTATTGTTAAGTTTTTATATTTATTATTAATAATATTTTGCATTCCTTTATTTAAAAAGAATGTATTTTCAAAGTCCATTGATTTTATTTCTATCAAACAAATATTTCTCAGATGTATCAAGGTATCCCTCTAGTTTGTTTTCAGTATGTAGAAAGCTACACTCTTCGAGATTCAAGACCGCCTCTCACAATAATGCCTTCTTCGAAAAATGAGGTTGAGTTCTCTCCTTAATGGTGCAGTGAGCTTTACTATTGTACTCAAAATTTGATGGTTTTTGATAATTTATAAAATTCAGCCCTTCTTAGGATCATGCCATATGTCCTCACTTAAATAATACGTTTGTAAATAAATCCAATTAAATTTGTGAACAATTAAACTATATACTATTATTCGATGGCCAAACATTTAAAACTGTAAAATAATTTAAATATTAGATTATTTTTTGTCATTTAATTATTAGCTTATATAAAAATAATAATAATAATAATACATATAGCATGCTAATTAAAATATCAAATTAATATATAAATTATCAAATTTAAGAGTTTACTGAAATTGTATCAAAATATAAAAATTGGTCAATTAAATTAAAATAAAATAAATTGGATTAAAATATAAATACTAATAAACGTTGAGTTTTATTAGATTAATTGGTCTTAAAAAAACTTTTTCAGTCCTATAATTTTTGTCTACATTATTTTTTTACATATACCTTGGAGGACATAAAGGGCATTTCACCATCCACATGCATGCATCAAATACTTATGGAAGAGGACTGCAAACCTATCCGTAAGGCTCAAAGAAGGCTGAACCCCCCAATGATGGAAGTTGACTGTGCGGTTGTCGAAGCCGGTCAAAAATAACCTTTTTGGTTATCAACAATTTTACAACTGCAGATAGAGGCAAAGGATCGAATCCACAGGGAATTGATACTTAACTATTTTCCTTATCAAGACTAAGCAAACAAACTGAAAGTAAATAAACTGAAAGTAAAATAAACTGAAAGTAAAATAAAAGGGAGGGGGTTTGAGATTGATTCAATTAAACTAATAATGAAAGCAATAAAGTAAAACGAATAATTAAAGTAAAGGAATTCAAATATGAGAAACGTTCTAGTTGAAGAATTGGATCCACTTCAGTTGTTGGGATTGATCATTGATACTTAGGTTCCTTCGTTTGATTCAATAAATTAGTTATGGAGATGGAAGATGCTTCTCACCACCATATCCCTCCTTAAGCATAAATCAATTAGGGAACGTCCTCTAACTAATCACTAATCAACAAGTTGCCAAGGAATGTCCTTGAGCCTTTGGCATCTAAAAACTGTCAATTGCATTAAGAAATAGAGAGACCTAATTCTAGCTACCCAAATGCATTGTGATATTGCTAGATCATGCAATTTCCTTAGTTCTTACACCAAGAGTTACTTATGTTTGAATAATCCAAGTAATTACGGACTTAAAACTATCCAAACTAACAAATTATTACCTTGCAATCAAGGATCAATTGGCCTTATTGATCTAAATAATAAAGCAACAATGGAATTCAGCATGAAATTGCATAAATATTGAAAAATAAAAGATAAACAATGTATGTTCAGATCTCCCAATCCATAAAACAACCAAAGTTTCACTTAATCTTCAACTAAAAAAAGGATTTCAGCCACTCATGGCTGAAACAAAACCAAAAATAATGAAAGGAAGAAGAAGATGTGGCCGAATGGCTTGACTTGGAGAAGAAGGGAAGCTTGTGCCGAATCTAAGATGGGAGGAGAGGTACCCAGCGCTTATTGATGCTCTTATATAGGTGTGCAGCTTGCTTGATCCTAAAGTAAGAGGAGAAGAGTGTTGCCCTAAGTTTTCTTGTGAGGTGGAGCCTCCTTTTGAATTTTGAATTTTGAATTTTGAATTTTGAATGCTTGAAAGGCAAGTGCATCTTCTTGAGATTTGGCTTCCTGAATAGGCAGAACTGAATGCTGAGGTGTCTTCACATTTTAAATAAGGGAAGGAAGATTTGAAATTTGAAATTCAAATTAATCTGCTGACTGCGCTTTCCTTATTTATCTTCGCTACTGTACTTTCCTTATTTGGCACTTTCCTTATTTGGCTTCACTTCAGCTGCAACTTCGCTTGGGCAAACTACTTGTTCTCTTTTATTCTCTTTTAGGCAGTTTTAAGAGTATTTTCTCTAAATTACCTCTTTACACCATTTTCTGCAAAATAAGATCAAAATCACAAAATTAGGCAGAAAAAGTGTAAATTAATATTAATAACAACATAATAAAATGGTCTAAATTTGGACTGATTAAATACCCCCACACCTAGCCTTTTGCTTGTCCTCAAGCACATAAACTTAGTCAAACAAGCTCTCTTTGCTACTTGATCCTTTATTTCCACTTAAGTTCTTACTCTAGACCCCTATTTTGAAGTATTGCAATGAAGAGTGTATGCACCAAGGTTACTCTCCTTCTTTCCTTGTCTCCCCTTATCTACCATGGCTTGTATTTGTTTTCCTCAAGAGAGAGATTATACATGCACATGTTCTTGTTCAGTTAAGACTTCTCCTAGCTTTCGGTGTGACTTGCCCTTAACCTGAAGCACTTAATTCAGCTTTTTGCACTTTATTCTTGCTTGAAAAAGTCACCAACCTTTTGACGTGAAGGTGCATATTTGTGATACCCACCCCCAGTTACTCAGTTGGTCACCTGTCCAAGTGGCTACTAGCTCTATTCATAGTCTTTTGACCATTGAAACAATTTTTAATTTGTGCTTTTGAAGACTCTGCCTTTGCTGAATTTCTTTCTCAATAAATTGGGCAAACTAACACCAATTGCTAAAATAAGTCATATTCAGTTTTTCACACAACTTTATTATTCTCTCTAATGAGTAATATCATATATCTTTCACCATAGCAAGCTCAAAGATCCAATTCAAAAGGAAATTTCCAAAAATGAATACAACTCACTGCAATTGATTCAACTTAGGTTTAAAGAGTCATCACATTAATGGGGTTATAGAAAGAAAGCTCATTCAACACAGCCTATGTATTTGAGTAAAGCATATCAAAATAGAAAAAAGAAAAAAGAAACTGTGGCTACATGTGTGTGCAATAAAAGCAAAAATAATAAAAATGAAAAATGTGTGCAAACTAAAAAAAAAATTAAAGCTAAAAAGGACGTAAAATAAAAATTCAGAGATATGCACCCCCACACCTAATTCATGCATTGTCCTCAATGTATTGGAAATATTAAAGTTCAAAGAAAACTGAGTACTCCCCTGGTGTGGTTTGTGTGGTGCGAAACACTAAGCAAACTAAGAATGATGATTCAGTGGAACTCCTTCCACTACTTGCACTGTGAACCCTTCATAGTATGATTTCAGGTATGGTTCATTCCAAACATCATGTCTTGCACTCTTCTTTATTTTTGTAACGACCCCAAAATGGACCATCACCGGCGCTAGGATTCAGGTCGGCTTAAGGCCGCCAGAACCCGTAGCAAGCCTGCTATACTCTCTGTGTACCTGTAAATCTCATACATGATCATACATTTTCTGTGAAAAAATAAAAACTCTTTTCTCTGTACCAAGGCTTAACCTGTGCATGCACTATCTCTGTACTCTGTACTCTGTACTCTGTATTCTGTCCCCCTGACTAGAGCTTGCTCTAGATGGGTTAACTCATATCTGTTAAGCCTGGTTTTTCACATACTCTGTAAAACATATACATATACAGATCATGTACATAACAACAGATTTACAACACAAGTTACTAAGTCAAGCACATCTGTAACTGCAATAACAACTAGTACATCTCTTTAACATTACATGCCCACTCTACACTATTACATTTCTCTTTACTCTTTTTGGTACTCTGCTGATCTCCTCTCTACACTGTACACTGAACCTGCAAAACTAGGGTTAAGGGAGTGGGATGAGCTCTATAGCCCAGTGAGTAGAACAGTAAAACAATTCATTAAAATATGATCTCATGGAATGCACCATATCACAAACAAACCACATCAAAGGTAAACCTGTCACCACATAGTCCCAGTAACTCTGTGCCAGGGCGTAGAATCGAGCACCTGGTCTTCCTGTCATATATGTATATGTGTATATAACACCTCTGTACTTACCATTGCCAGGGCGTAGTCAAAGGCTCCTGGTCTTTACTATAACTGCCAGGGCGTAGTCAAAGACTCCTGGTCTTTACTATACCTGCCAGGGCATAGTCAAAGGCTCCTGGACTTCCTGTCTGAGACTATTGGATCATTCAGCATTCACCCACATCAACAATAACTATGCAATGCAACATATTCGTGGATACTAATGCAATCAACCTATTGCATAATCATGATGCATGAGATATGCTAAAACATTCCATTGTGCAATTCAAAGAGTTACGTTTAGTTCCACTCACCTCTGGCTATCTGGATTGACTGACTCTGCAGGCTCTGACAACTCTGGAGCAAAACTCACTGCTGCTCTCTCTGGTTCCTCTGGTCTGTACCTATACAGATAGACTGAAATGAGGGACCAAACTAGCATAGGACTAACTCTATTAACCTCCCCAAGAATCCCCTTAAACTCACTCAACTATCCATGCAAAGCATGCAAGAGAAGGCTGGACAGAACACTTTCGGCGGCAGGTTCGGCGGCCGAAAGTCCTCTCCAGAGATGAAACTCAAGCACCTTCGGCGGCCGAACTTCCACTTTCGGCTGCCGAACCCTTTCGGGGGCTAGTTTCGGGGGCCAAAAGGCACTCCAGAGACGAAAGTCTCTAACCTAAATCAAACCTTTCTAGAGACTTCCGACATCCCGGATCCCACCGGAAAGCAGAATTCCGATGCTGGACTCCAGCCGGGTATTATATTCTCCCCCCCTTAAGAACATTCGTCCTCGAATGTCAAACAACTAACAGATACAAAGGAGGAAAAACTAACCTCAAAACAAATATGGATATTGCTGGAGCATAGACTCTCGCGTCTCCCACGTACATTCTTCTAGATTATGGTGGTTCCACAGGACTTTCACCATTGGGATTTCCTTGTTCCTTAGCTGTCTGATCTGCGTGTCCAGAATCCGCACTGGCTGCTCTATATAGGTGAGATCTGTATGAATCTCCACCTCAGGCTCACTCAGAACCTGATTCGGATCTGACACAAACTGCCGTAGCATAGAAATATGAAATACCGGGTGAATTCGCGCCATAGAAGCAGGTAAATCTAGCTTATACGACACATTCCCGATCCTCTGCAAGATCTCAAAGGGTCCAATGTACCGTGGAGCTAACTTACCCTTCTTCCCAAAATGAACCACTCCTTTCATTGGAGACACTTTTAGCAATACCCAATTACCCTCCTGAAATTCTAACTGCTTCCTGCGAACATCTGCATAACTTTTCTGTCTGCTCTGTGCTGTTCTGATTCTCTCTCTGATTACGGGCACCACTCTACTGGTAATTTCTACTAACTCTGGCCCTGCAAGAGCCTTCTCTCCTATCTCTTCCCAGCAAATAGGGGATCTGCACTTCCTCCCATACAAAGCTTCATAAGGAGCCATCCCTATACTAGCATGATGGCTGTTATTGTAGGCAAACTCCACCAAAGGTAGATGCTGCCTCCAAGAACCGCCAAAGTCTAACACACACAGTCGAAGCATATCCTCTATGGTCTGGATGGTCCTCTCTGACTGTCCATCAGTCTGTGGGTGGAAAGCAGTGCTAAACTCTAATCTCATGCCCATCGCACTCTGCAGACTTCGCCAAAATCGGGAGGTAAACTGAGGTCCTCTGTCTGAAACTATCGACACTGGAACTCCATGTAATCTCACTATCTCATCCAGATAGACCTGTGCCAACTTATCCACAGAATAGTTACTCCGAACTGGAAGAAAATGAGCAGATTTCGTGAGTCTGTCCACAATCACCCAAATAGAGTCTATCCTGTTGGACGTAGCTGGTAAACCCACTACAAAATCCATGGCTATGTTCTCCCATTTCCACTCTGGAATCAGTAATGGGTTAAGCATTCCGGCTGGTTTCTGATGCTCTAATTTCACCCTTTGGCAAACCTCACAGGCTGTCACAAACTGCGCCACTTCTTTCTTCATGGCTGGCCACCAATAAACCCTTTTCAGATCTTGATACATCTTGGTGGCTCCTGGGTGAACACTATATCTTGCATTATGAGCTTCCCTCATAATGTCTTCCTTCACACTGCTCTTATCTGGTACACAAAGTCGACTCCCATAGCGGAGGATCCCTTTGCTGTCAAAGCTGAACTCTGCACTGTTGCCTGACTGAACAGTCCTGGCAATTTTCATCAACTCAGGGTCCTCATGTTGTCTCTGAGCTATCTGCTCCAGAAACACAGGTGTCACTCGCATCTGTGCGATCAATGCACCTGTACCAGACAACGCTAGCTGTAATCCCTCTTCTACGAGCTTGTAAAGCTCCATCATGACTGGTCTCCGCTCTACTGCTATATGGGATAAACTGCCTAGTGACTTCCGGCTGAGGGCGTCTGCCACAACATTCGCCTTTCCCGGATGGTACTGGATCTTACAATCATAATCACTGAGCAATTCTACCCATCTTCTCTGCCTCAAATTCAGCTCTCTCTGACTCAAGATGTACTGTAAACTCTTGTGATCAGTGAAGATCTCGCATTTAACCCCGTAGAGGTAATGCCGCCACATCTTAAGTGCAAAGATAACTGCTGCCATCTCTAGGTCATGGGTGGGGTAATTTAACTCGTGCTTCTTCAACTGTCTCGAAGCATAAGCTATCACCCTATCACTCTGCATCAAAACACAGCCCAATCCCACTCGAGATGCATCACAGAACACTGTGAAGTCCTCATTACTCACAGGCAGAGCTAACACTGGTGCTGTGGTCAATCTCCTCTTGAGCTCCTCAAAGCTCGCTTCACACTGGTCTGACCAGACAAACTTCTGGTTTTTCTGAGTCAGTTTGGTCATAGGAGCTGCGATCTTGGAGAAGTTCTGAACGAACCTCCTGTAGTAACCTGCCAGTCCCAGAAAGCTTTTAATCTCCGTCACTGTCGTGGGTCTGGGCCAGTTAGCTACAGCCTCTATCTTCTTGGGGTCTATCTCAATACCCTCTGTTGATACCACATGTCCCAAGAAGGAAATGCTCCTCAACCAAAACTCACACTTTGAGAACTTGGCATATAAACCATGCTCTCTCAGTGTCTGCAGAACTATCCTCAGATGCTGGGCATGCTCCTCTGCATCTCTGGAATATACTAAGATATCATCGATGAAAACAATGACAAAGTGATCCAGAAACTCACTGAAAACTCTGTTCATGAGATCCATGAATGCAGCAGGGGCGTTAGTCAACCCGAACGGCATCACTAAGAACTCATAATGCCCATATCTGGTCCTGAAAGCTGTCTTAGGCACATCTGCCTCTCTGACTCTCAACTAATGATACCCGGATCTCAGATCTATTTTCGAAAAACAACCTGCTCCAGCTAGCTGGTCAAATAGATCATCAATCCTAGGTAGAGGATACCTATTCTTGGTAGTGACCTTGTTCAACTGTCTGTAGTCGATACAAAGTCTGAGGGATCCATCCTTCTTTCTAACAAAAAGCACTGGAGCACCCTAAGGTGAGGTACTAGGGCAGATGAAACCCTTATCTACCAAGTCCTGCAACTGCTCTTTTAACTCTTTTAACTCTGCTGGTGCCATCCTGTAGGGAGGAATAGAGATAGGTCTGGTACCTGGCAGCAATTTGATTTCAAACCCTATCTCCCTATTAGGTGGGAGTCCTGGTAAATCGTCTGGGAACACATCGAGAAACTCTTGGACTACTGGTACTGCGGCTGGTTCCCTCACCTGACTGTCTAGCTCTCTCACATGAGCTAGAAACCCCTGACAACCCCTCCTAAGCAAACGATGAGCCTGAAGGGCTGAAATCATACCTCTGGGTGTACCTCTCCTGTCTCCTCTGAAGACACACTCTGACCCACCCTGGTCTCTGAGACTCACTAGCTTCTCTCTATAGTCCAAAGTAGCACTATATGCATATAGCCAATCCATCCCTAGAATCACATCAAAATCTGTCAAGTCTAGAACCACAAGGTCAGCTGGAAGGCATCTACCCTCTATGAACACTGGACTGAAACGACAGACTGACACTGCCACTGATGGGTCACATCAAGGTCCACTGACCCAGAGAGGATACTCTAACTCAGAACTGATCAAACCCAATCTCTCTATGGCTCTCGAAGCAAGAAAGGAATGAGAAGCACCGGGGTCCATCAAAGCATACACATCTGAACACCCAATGATGAGATTACCTGACACCACTGTGTTCGACGTGTTAGCCTCCTCCTGTGTCACAGTGAAAATCCGTGCTGGGGCTACCGGATTTCCACCTCGGGAACCTGCTGCTGAAGTAGAGGCTGCCCCTCTCCCTCTACCTCTGCCACTACTCTGAGGCATGACTGGAGCTGCTGGTTGTACCACACTACCTGAACTCATCTGCTGGGATGGTGCAAAAGTCACCTGAGGACAATCCCGAGCAATATTCCCTTCCTGTCCACATCTAAAACAAGCTGTAGATCCCAACCGACAAACTCCTCCATGTGGTTTTCCGCATCTTCTGCAGACTGGAGCTGTGCCAGAGCTTGAGCCACTACCTATTCCTAGGCCTGACTTCACTTTACTCCAGAACTTACTCTTTGTTCCTTTTGCTCTATCCCATCTCTTGCTGCCTGAAGTGCCTGCACTGGGGGCCTTAGAACCCGAAGCCTGTGCCTTTGACTGTTTCTGAATATTGGCACTAGCTTCCATTTTCCTGGCTGCGTCAACTATAGTGTGGAAACTCTCCTTTTCTGCTGGAAGAATCAAGGAAGAATACCTGGGATGCAATCTCATAGTATATCTCCTTGCCTTCTTCTGATCAGTATCATAGGCTTGACCCACATACTGAAGCAAATCCAGGAACTTATCTGTGAATTCATCAACACTCATCTCATCTGTTTGTCTCAACTGTTCAAACTCTATAACTTTCATCTCCCTAGAACTGTCAGGAAAAGCCCACCCTGCAAAATCATTGGCGAACTCTCCCCAAGACATGCTGGTCATCCTGGGTTCCACATAATTCTTGAACCATTCTCTGGCTTTCTTACATTTAAGTGTAAACCCTGCCATCTCAATGGCTCTACTATCATCAGCTCCCAATTCACTGGTTATCATCCTAACTGATCTGAGGTATTCAAATGGATCATCTCCCGTGTTGTATTTAAGAGCATCCAATTTCAAGTACTCCGTCATTTGCACTTTACCTCCAGATGAGCTAGGTTGATGTCTGTCAACAACAGGGGCTACTGGTTCTGGTGGTGGTACTGATTCATTTGGTTCTGGGTGTGCTGCACTTGGATGGGTAGGGGAAGATGGATACATAGGATATGGTGGATAGTAAGGAGGATAAGGCATATATGGCATGTAAGGAGGATATGGGACAAAACTAGAGTACTCCGACATACCTCCCATCGGATACTCTGGATAGCCAAACCCTGAGGTCTGAACGCCTCCCTGCGACTCTCCCATACCTTCCTCAAATCTGCCTATACCCATGCTGTCATCTCTAGACTGATCAATCTCCATAGCCTCCCTCCTTTCCTCTGATCTTCCTCCCCTAGCTGTACCTCTTCTGCTCTCGTCTACAGACCTTCTAGGGTCTATTGACGTACCTTCCCTGCTAGATCTCTAAGACCTTGCCCTTGGCAATGCAGGAGGACGAGCAACTGTTCTCTCACTCTCTGGTGGGACTCCAGTCAATCGCGCTGATCGACGAGTTCCTCTCATCTTTACTCTCTGGAAAATAACACAAAAGATGGCACTTTAGCACATAAACATCACATAGCAATAAGGCACATGCATAACTCATGGCATATCAAGCAGATAGGACTCAAAACCCTATCCTAGTGGACATGCTTTCCTATTGTGCTTGACCACTTCTAACTTCTATGAGCCCGACACTGTCTCTATAGGTCCGATCATATGAACCTAGGGCTCTGATACCAATCTGTAACGACCCCAAAATGGACCATCACCGGCGCTAGGATTCAGGTCGGCTTAAGGCCGCCAGAACCCGTAGCAAGCCTGCTATACTCTCTGTGTACCTGTAAATCTCATACATGATCATACATTTTCTGTGAAAAAATAAAAACTCTTTTCTCTGTACCAAGGCTTAACCTGTGCATGCACTATCTCTGTACTCTGTACTCTGTACTCTGTACTCTGTCCCCCTGACTAGAGCTTGCTCTAGATGGGTTAACTCATATCTGTTAAGCCTGGTTTTTCACATACTTTGTAAAACATATACATATACAGATCATGTACATAACAACAGATTTACAACACAAGTTACTAAGTCAAGCACATCTGTAACTGCAATAACAACTAGTACATCTCTTTAACATTACATGCCCACTCTACACTATTACATTTCTCTTTACTCTTTTTGGTATTCTGCTGATCTCCTCTCTACACTGTACACTGAACCTGCAAAACTGGGGTTAAGGGAGTGGGATGAGCTCTATAGCCCAGTGAGTAGAACAGTAAAACAATTCATTAAAATATGTTCTCATGGAATGCACCATATCACAAACAAACCACATCAAAGGTAAACCTGTCACCACATAGTCCCAGTAACTTTGTGCCAGGGCGTAGAATCGAGCACCTGGTCTTCCTGTCATATATGTATATGTGTATATAACACCTCTGTACTTACCATTGCCAGGGCGTAGTCAAAGGCTCCTGGTCTTTACTATAACTGCCAGGGCGTAGTCAAAGGCTCCTGGTCTTTACTATACCTGCCAGGGCGTAGTCAAAGGCTCCTAGACTTCCTGTCTGAGACTATTGGATCATTCAGAATTCACCCACATCAACAATAACTATGCAATGCAACATATTCGTGGATACTAATGCAATCAACCTATTGCATAATCATGATGCATGAGATATGCTAAAACATTCCATTGTGCAATTCAAAGAGTTACGTTTAGTTCCACTCACCTCTGGTTATCTGGACTGACTGACTCTGCAGGCTCTGACAACTCTGGAGCAGAACTCACTGCTGCTCTCTCTGGTTCCTCTGGTCTGTACCTATACAGATAGACTGAAATGAGGGACCAAACTAGCATAGGACTAACTCTATTAACCTCCCCAAGAATCCCCTTAAACTCACTCAACTATCCATGCAAAGCATGCAAGAGAAGGCTGGACAGAACACTTTTGGCGGCAGGTTCGGCGGCCGAAAGTCCTCTCCAGAGACGAAACTCAAGCACCTTCGGCGGCCGAACTTCCACTTTCGGCTGCCGAACCCTTTCGGGGGCTAGTTTCGGGGGCCAAAAGGCACTCCAGAGACGAAAGTCTCTAACCTAAATCAAACCTTTCTAGAGACTTCCGACATCCCGGATCCCACCGGAAAGCAGAATTCCGATGCCGGACTCCAGCCGGGTATTACAATTTTGTCTACATGCCATGGTTCATCAGTTTGGGCATGGAAGATATGTTCATAGAAGCCATTCTCATTTTCTTCAGATTTTGGAAGTTACTGCATGGGGAGCTTCTGATTGAGCAGATAAGGGTCTATCTGCATTGGATTTCTGGCTGAACTGGATTCCGCATGCTCGATTGGTGTGGGCGATTTCACTTCGGCTTTCTGAAGTGGGACGGGCGGTCCACTGCTCAACTGCGTTTAGTCGTAGCCCATCTGCTAAAGGTAGCAGACTTTTGCTTTCAATTTTGGCTCCCTTTAGCTTCCTTCATCTTGTTGGCTAGTCCCCCTGCAAAAGTCATTGTTTAGCATATCATCTTGATTCATATCAAAAACTTCTTGGCTCACACAATCAATGATATATGAACCATAAACAGGGAACATGTCATAGGGATATTTCATAGCATCATAAACATTAAATTTTATTACTTTCCCTTCAAATTCCATAGTCAATGTGCCATCAAGAACATCTATCTTAGTTTTGGCTGTGCTCAAGAAAGGACGTCCAAGTAGGATGTCTGAAGTAGTGTTGCTATTGTCTTCCTTCATATCAATCACATAGAAATCTGCTGGAAAGACAAGTTGATCTACTTGCACTAGAACATCTTGTAAAACTCCTTTTGGATATACTACAGATCTGTCAGCTAATTGAATCATTACTCTAGTGTCTTTCAGTGCACCTGCATTCAAAGAATTATAAATAGAGAGAGACATAACATTAATTGATGCACCTAAATCACACATGGCCTTTTTGATGCCCACATTGCCTATTTTACAAGAAATAGCAAACATCCCTTTATCTTTACACTTGGTTGGGAGTTCTCTCTTTATGACAGCTGTCACAACTTCACCTACACTTACATTTTCTTTCTCAGCAAGCTTTCTTCGGTTAGTGCACAGTTCTTTAAGAATTTTGCATACCTTGAAATTTGTTTCACAGCATCTAGCAAGGGTATGTTGATCTCCACTTTCCTGAAGCTTTCAAGGATCTATTTTTCTTCTTTTTCTTTTTGTCTTTTCAAACCTTTTTGGAAAGGGAGGTGGAATTTTGAAACTTACTTGCTGATTTGTATTCTGCTGGTGTACTGGTTCTGTCTCCCCAGTCTGTTTGGGCAAACAGTGTTCTGGCTGTTTTTCTTCAGCAGCTTATCTTTGCACTTGTGAACTTCCTTCATCAGCCTTGACATTCTGAAGCTCCTTCCCACTTCTTAACATGATAGCACTCACATTTTGTATGGGATTGGTCTCAGTTTACGATGGCAACTTTCTTTGAGACTCAAGCTTGCTCACTGAGGTGGCTATTTGACCCATTTGTTGTTGGAGACTTTGCACAGAATTTACCAATGTCTTCATCATCTCCTCAAGGTGCATATTGGAACTTGGAGGTGCTGAATTTCTTTGGTAATTCTGGTAGTTGTTAGCCCTTGCATAGCTGAAGTTCGGATGGTCCCTCCAACCTGGATTGTAGCTGTTAGAGTAGGGATCATGTCTTGGCTGGATATCGAATCCTCCAATTGCATTTACTTACTGATCATCCTCATGAAGTGTAGGACATTAATTAGTTGGATGTCTTACTTGTGCACATATCCCACATGGTCTAATTTGCTGAAACTTTTGAGCTTGTTAAGCTTGACCTATGACAAGAATTTTCACAGCAGAGATTAGTTTAGAAATTTGAGCAGTGAGAATAGATGTACTTACCTCATTGACTCCTCTTTGCAGCTGCTTTTCCTCTCCATATTGTCTAGATGCTACTGCAAGTCTTGAAATCAACTCTCTAATTGCTTGAGGTGTGCTATCATCAATTGAACCTCCACATGCTACATCAATGAATTTTCTTTCGGATGGTAGCAAACCTCCATAGAAGAATTCTATGAGTGATTTATCTGAAATGTCATGTTGAGGACAGCTTGTACACTGTAATACCCGGCTAGACTCCGGTATCGAAATTCCTATCGTCCGGTGGAATCTCGGATGTCGGAAACCTCTAGAAGGGTAAAATCATGTTTTCATAAAGTGTTTTAATGTATTTTATGGTTTTAAGCAAGAAAGGAAATGAGTTTTGTATGAAAATAGCCTTGGAGGAAGACCCAGGTTCGGCCGCCGAACCTCAAGTTCGGCTGCCGAACATGCATGCGCTTCGGGAGTGCTTTAGGCCCCCGAAGGCATAAGTGAGGGAAGTCCAGGTTCGGCCGCCGAACCTTATGTTCGACTGCCGAACATGGCATGTATGCGGAGGCACGTTAGGCCCTCGAAAGTGGCCTGGCCAGCCACCTATAAAGGGGTCCCCATGTCCGAACGGGTGAGCTTTTCTCCCCGTTTTCGGCCAAGGTGAGTTCTCCGCCGTCCCTCATCGATTTTGAGCTTCTTCCTTTGGATCTTCATGATTTTCTTATGAGTTTTCACTTGGTTTTTGAAGATTTCGAGCTTAGATCGAAGTTGTGAAGCTTGGAGACCTCAGGAACCCATCCTCCCCAAATCTCCAAGTTAGGTCACACTCTCTCTCGATCTTCAAGAGGTAAGAGTCGATCTTGAGCTCATTCTATGTTTTAAACAAGTTTTAAGAGGATTCATGGGGTAGAAATGCATGTTTAGGTTAGTTGAACATTGTTAGATTTTTATGTGAGTTTTGGGCAATGTAGGTTGCTGAGTTGCTTGTTTTGTATTTTTGTTGGGGTTTAGGTTAGTTGGAGACCCCTATGTGTTGATGTATGTGTGTATGCATGATTTGAGAAGGTTGAATGCATGTTTGGAAGTTTGGGAGGCATTTGTGCATGTTGGAGCTGAGTTTCTGCCCCTTTGGGAGAACTCAGGTTCGGCAGCCGAAGGGACTTTCGGCCGCCGAACCTGCCTGTGAAGGCCAACTTTCGGCTGCCGAACCCTGCCCCCGAAAGTGGACTTTCGGCTCTGGAAGGGAGTTTCGGCCGCCGAAGGTGCCGCCGAACATGCATGAGTTTCGGCTCTGGAACCCACTTTCGGCCGCCGAAGGTGTCGCCGAAAGTGGCTAAGTTTAGGCTCTGGAGGGACTTTCGGCCGCCGAACCTGCCGCCGAAAGTGCCCTGTTCAGCCTTCCTTTGCATGATTTCTATGGTTGTTCTAAGATGTTTTAGGGGGTTTTTGGGGAGTATTTTAGAGTCATGTTCATGGATGTTTGGTCCCTCATTTGAGTCCACCTGTGTAGGTTTGGACCCGAGGAACCAAGGACCTCAGCAGTGAGATAGCTGCTTCAGAGTCATTAGAGCTTCAGCCAGAGGTGAGTGGAATAACTCTTTATGCTTTTAAGCAAATAAATCAGTTCTTAACATGATTCACGCATCATGAATGCCATGAGATATACTAGGATGGTTGCATTAGAACTCACGAATATGTTGCATTGCATATTATGTTGCTGATGTGGATGAATGTTGGATGATCCTTTAGCCCGCACTATGATATGATATGATATGGTACGGTATGGAAGGCCAGTGAGGCCCATTCTACGCCCCTGGCACTATGTAAGAGAAAGACCAGTGAGGCCCATTCTACGCCCCTGGCATATTGGAATGTTATGTTATGTAATGTAAGAGAAAGATCAGGGAGGCCTAGTCTACGCCCCTGGCACTATTGGAATTTGTAGTGGGCTATTGGTGATAAGTTCATCATTGATGTGATTTGTCTGTGATGTGATGCATTCCATGATATTACATGTTTTAAATACAGTGTTTCACTATTATGCTCACTGGGCTCTAGTAGCTCACCCCATTCCCTAATCCCCCAGATTTCCAGGTACAGGGTAGACCAGGAGGTCAGCAGGAGTAAAGTCATGTTTTATGTAATAGCTAGATGTGAACATGAATATGATGTAATGTAAAAGCATAGTATAGAAATGTAATGTAATGATGCTTATTGAAGTTAGAGTTGTGCTTGACCATAGTATGTTGTTAATCCCTCTTTAGTACATGATCTTAAATGTTTAATGATGATTATTGTAAACCAAGCTTAATGTATGTTATGTTACCCCATTGGAGTATTTGATGAGGACTCCAGTGAGAGGTTTTATGTTATGAATTGTGCATGCACAGGTTAAGCTTGGTAAATGAATGAATGAATGAATGAATGAATAATTGAGAAAGTTTTAAATTTTTATGTAATTGTTGATCATGTATGGGATTATACAGGTATACAGGATGTATGTTAGGCTTGCTACGGGTCCCGGCGGCCTTAAGCCGATCTAGATCCTAGCGCCGGTAGCGGTCTGATTTTCGGGTCGTTACAGATTGGTATCAGACCCTAGGTTCATATGGTCGGACCTAGAAAGTGTCGGGCTCATAGAGGTTATAGAAGGTCAAGCACAATAGGAAATCATGTCCACTAGGATAGGATGTAGAGTCATGTCTTGATTGATGATGTGAAATGCCATGACATTATGCATGTGCATTAATGATATCCTATGTATGTGATGCGGGTTCATGTGTTTGCACATGAACCATTTGATGCTAATGTTTTATGTGATGTGTGCTGTTTTTCAGTAAACAGGATGAGAGGAACTCGTCGATCTGCACGATTGACTGGAGTACCACCCCAGGATGAGGGCACGGATGCCCGTCCTCCTGCATTGCCTAGGGCAATGTCAAGTAGGTCCAGCAGGGAAAGAGCAGTAAGAGAGCCTAGAAGGTCTTTGGATCTGGGTAGAAGCAGATCAGTAAGGGGAACAGTTCAGGGAGGGATGTCAGAGGATGTGGGGGATGATATGGATGTGGACCAGAGGAGGGATGGCAGTCTTGGAGTGAGTATGTCGGAGGAGGGTATGGGAGAGTCCCAAGGAGGCACTCAGGCCTTGGGATTTGTTCAGCCACCCCAATACCCACCCTTTTCACAGAATCCCGGGTATTCGATGGGAGGTACATCGGATTACCCCAGTTTTAACCCTTATCACTCACACATGCCATACCCACCTTTTTACCCACCATACTCACAGTACCCTATGTACCCACCCCCATCTTTCTATCCAGGTATAGCAAACCCTAACTCGGGGGATGCTGCACCTCCTCCACCACCAACAGAACCTACTGTCCCCGTAACCCAAGTCCCAAAATCTAGCTCATCTAGAGGGAGCAAGGTCAAGATGACCGAATACATGAATCTGGGTGCTCCCCAGTATGAAACCGGTGATGACCCGTTCGTGTATCTTGAGAGGGTCAGAACGATTACAGATGAGATAGGAGCTGATGACAGTAGAGCCATGCGGATGGCTGGGTTCACACTAAAATGCAAGAAGGCCCGAGAGTGGTTTAAGAACTATGTGAACCCGAGGTTGGACAGCCTATCATGGGAGGAGTTTGCTAATGAGTTTGCTGGATGGGCTTTCCCTGATAGTTCAAGAGAGTTGAAGATGATTGAATTTGAGCAGTTGAGGCAGTCAGATGAGATGAGTGTGGATGAGTATACAGACAGATTCTTGGAGCTGTTGCCGTTTGCTGGGCAGAATCTGGACACAGATCAGAAGAAGTCAAGGAGGTATATCATGAGGCTCCATTCCAGGTATTCCTCCTTGATCCAGTCAGCAGAGAGGGAGAGTTTCCATGCCATAGTGGATATGGCTCGGAGGATGGAGGCTAGTGCAATCATCGAAGGGAAAGTTAAGCAGTCAGTAGCACAGCCTTCTGGCTCTAAGACCCCAGGTTGGGGAAGATTAGACTCTTCTTCTATGAGTTCAGCTAGTAAGAGGTGGACCAGTACCACCAAGAAGCCAAAAAAGAACAAGTTTTGGAGCAAGATCAAGTCAAGTCTGGGATTGGGAAGTGGATCGAGCTCAGGTGCAGATAATGCAGTATGTAGAAAGTGTGGGAAGCCGCACAAGCGAGTATGTCTGGTTGGGACGACAGCCTGCTTCAGATGTGAGCAGGAGGGACACATGGCTCGGGAGTGTCTTAGAGCAGCTTTTATGGCGCAGTCTCAGCAGACAGCCTCTGGTAGTATGGCTCAATCAGTAGCTCCAGCCGCGACTCAGGCCAGTGGCAAAGGCAGAGAGAGAGGGGCAGCCTCTTCTTCAGTGGGTTTCAGAGGTGAAGGTCCATCAGCCCCAGCACGGATCTTCACAATGACACAGTAGGAGGCAAATGCATCGAACACCATGGTGGTAGGTAATCTCATCATTGGTTGCTCTAATGTTTATGCCTTAATGGACCCTGGTGCATTGCATTCTTTCATTGCTCCGAGAGCCGTCGAGAGGTTGGGATTGATGGTCTCTGGGTTAGAGTGTCCTCTATGGGTCAGTGGACCCAAGTGTGACCCGTCAGTGGCAGAGTCAGTCTGCCAGTATAGTCCAGTTTTTGTGGAGAAAAGATGCCTTTCAGCCGACCTTGTGGTTCTAGATTTGACAGATTTTGACGTCATTCTAGGGATGGATTGGCTATCTACCCATGGTGCTACCTTGGACTGCAGAGACAAGGTAGTCAGATTCAGATGTCAGGATGGGTCAGAGGTTGTCTTCAGAGGAGACAGGAGAGTACACCTAGAGGTTTGATATCAGCCCTACAGGCTCGTAGGCTGCTCAGGAGGGGTTGTCAGGGTTTTATAGCTCATGTGAGAGAGCTGGATGGTCATGTCAGAGAGCCCGCCTCAGTACCCGTGGTCAGTGAGTTTTTAGATGTTTTCCCAGACGAGCTGCCAGGTTTACCACCTGCTAGGGAGATAGAGTTTGAAATTGAGTTGATGCCTGGAACCAGACCGATCTCTATTCCTCCCTACAGGATGGCACCAGCTGAATCGAAAGAGCTTAAGGAGCAGTTGCAAGAGCTGGTAGATAAGGGCTTCATCCGATCGAGTACCTCACCTTGGGGTGCTCCAGTGCTATTTGTGAAAAAGTAAGATGGATCCCTTAGACTTTGTATCGACTACAGGCAGTTGAACAAAGTCACTACAAAGAATAAGTACCCATTGCCAAGGATCGACGATCTATTCGACCAGCTAGCAGGAGCAGGTTGTTTCTCCAAGATAGATATGAGATCTGGGTACCATCAGCTAAGGATAAGAGAAGAGGATGTGCCGAAGACAACATTCAGGACCAGATATGGGCACTATGAGTTCCTTGTAATGCCGTTCGGGTTGACCAATGCCCCTGCAGCATTCATGGATCTCATGAACAGAGTTTTCAGTCAATACCTGGATCACTTTGTTATTGCCTTCATAGATGATATCTTAGTGTATTCTAGGAATGCAGAGGAGCATGCCAATCATCTGAGGTTAGTTCTGCAGACCTTGAGGGAATATGGCTTGTATGCCAAGTTCTCCAAGTGTGAATTCTGGCTGAGGAGCATTTCATTCTTGGGGCATGTGGTGTCAGAAAATGGAATAGAGGTGGACCCCAAGAAGGTGGAAGCCGTAGCTAACTGGCCTAGACCCACTACAGTAACAGAAATCAAGAGCTTCTTGGGTTTGGCAGGTTACTACAGGAGGTTCGTCCAGGACTTCTCTAAGATTGCAGCTCCCATGACCAGATTGACTAAGAAGAACCAGAGGTTTGTGTGGACCGACTAATGTGAGGAGAGCTTTGAGGAGCTAAAGAAGAGGTTGACTTCAGCACCGGTGTTAGCTCTGCCGACTAGTAATGAGGACTTCACAGTCTTTTGCGATGCATCTCGTGTGGGACTGGGTTGTGTGCTGATGCAGAATGAAAGGGTGATTGCTTATGCTTCTAGGCAGCTAAAGATGCACGAGTTGAATTACCCTACGCATGACCTAGAAATGGCAGCTGTAATCTTTGCACTCAAGATGTGGAGGCACTACCTTTATGGGGTAAAATGTGAGATCTTCACTGATCATAAGAGCCTGCAGTACATTCTGAGTCAGAGAGAGCTGAATCTGAGGCAGAGAAGATGGGTAGAACTGCTTAGTGACTATGATTGCAAGATTCAGTACCATCCGGGTAAGGCGAATGTTGTGGCAGACGCCTTAAGCAGGAAATCACTTGGCAGTTTGTCCCATATTTCAGCAGAGAGAAGACCAGTGGTGAGGCAGTTCTTCGAGCTCATTAATGAAGGTCTACAGTTGGAGTTGTCTAGTACAGGTGCTTTGATAGCCCAGATGAGAGTAACACCCGTGTTTCTGGAGCAGGTGGCTCAGAAACAGCACGAGGACCCAGAGTTAGTAAAGATTACCAAGACTGTTCAGTCAGGCAAAAATGAAGAGTACAGATTTGACAGCAAGGGGATCCTCCGCTATGGGAATAGATTGTGTGTACTAGATGACGTGGGTTTGAAAGGAGACATTATGAGGGAGGCTCATAATGCCAAATACAATGTTCACCCTGGAGCCACCAAAATGTATCAAGATCTGAAGAGAGTTTATTGGTGGCCAGCTATGAAGAGAGAAGTGGTACAGTTTGTGTCAGCTTGCGAAATATGTCAAAGGGTGAAGCTGGAACATCAGAAGCCAGCTGGAATGCTTAACCCACTACCTATTCCAGAGTGGAAACGGGACAATATAGCTATAGACTTCGTGGTGGGGCTACCAGCAGCGTCCAACAGATTGGACTCCATATGGGTGATTGTGGACAGACTGACCAAATCTGCTCACTTCATCCCTCTCAGGAGTGGCTATTCTGTGGACAAGTTGGCGCAGGTGTATGTCGATGAGGTTGTCAGATTGCATGGGGTTCCTGTTTCAATAGTGTCTGATAGAGGACCCCAGTTCACCTCCAGGTTTTGGCGGAGTCTGCAGAACGCTATGGGTACCAGGTTGGATTTTAGTACTGCTTTCCATCCACAGATGGACGGACAATCGGAGAGGACCATCCAGACAATAGAGGATATGCTCAGAATGTGTGTGCTGGATTTTGGCGGTTCTTGGAGGCAGCATCTACTCTTGGTAGAGTTTGCCTACAATAACAGCCATCATGCTAGCATAGGGATGGCTCCATATGAAGCTTTGTATGGAAGGAAGTGCAGGTCACCTATTTGCTGGGAAGAAGTTGGAGAAAGGGCCTTGTCAGGGTCTGAGCTTGTAGAGATCACCAGCAGAGTGGTGCCCATAATCAGAGAAAGGATCAAGACTGCTGCAAGCAGGCAAAAGAGTTATACAGACATCCGCAGAAGGCAAGTAGAGTTTCAGGAGGGGGATTTGGTATTGCTTAAAGTGTCTCCAATGAAAGGGGTGATTCGGTTCGGGAAGAAAGGTAAGCTAGCTCCATGGTACATCGGACCCTTTGAAATCTTGCAAAAGATCGGGAATGTATCGTACAAGTTGGACTTACCTGCTTCAATGGAGAGAATCCATCCGGTTTTCCATGTTTCTATGTTGAGGAAATTCGTGTCAGATCCGAGCAAGGTTCTTGGTGAACCTGATGTGGAGATCCAAGAAGATCTCACTTATGTTGAGCAGCCAGTACGGATCCTAGACACCCAGATCAGGAAGCTAAGGAACAAGGAAATTCCGATGGTGAAAGTCCTTTGAAATCACCACAACATCGAAGAGTGTACCTGGGAGACACGGGAGTCCATGCTCCAGCAATATCCTCATCTCTTCTAAGGTGAGTGCTATGTGTTTTTGTTGTGAGTTTTATGTGCTTTGTATGTATGCTCATATTTTATGCTATGTTTTATGCTTTGTATGCTATGTGACAGTACGGTTGTCGAAGCCGGTCAAAAATAACCTTCTTGGTTACCTACAATTTACAACTGCAGATAGTGGTGAAGGATCGAATCCACAGAGAATTGATTACTTATTTATTTGTCTTAATCAAGACCAAGAGAATTAATTGAAAACACAATTGAAAGCAAGTAATCAAAGAGAAATAGAAACAAGTGCAATAAAAGTAAAAGGGGGGGTTTTGAGATTTGTTTTAACTAACAACTATTGTGAGCAATTAAAACAGTAAGTAATCAAAATAAAACAAGAAATCAATATGAGAAAAGTCTAGTTGAAGATATGGATCCACTTTGGTTGTTTGGGTTGATCATTGAAACATGGTTATCTTGATTGATTCAATAGGTTGGTTATGGGGGTGGAAGACGCTTCTCACCACCATGTCTTTCCTTATGAACAAACTGATTAGGGAACGTCCTCTAACCAATTACTAATCAACAAATTGCCAAGGAACGTCCTTGGGCCAAAGGCATCAAAACAATTGCCAATTGCATGAAGAACAAGAAAGATCCAAACCCTAGCTACTCAAACGCATGAGATGTTGCTGGATCATATAATTTCTTGGGTTTTTACACGAAGTGTTCTATTGAAAAAATATTTCCAGCAATTATGGACTAACAAATATCCTAATCCAACAATTAATTAACTTTGCAATCAAGAATCAAGTGGCCAATTTGATCAAAACAACAAAGCAATCTTAGAATTAAGCACAATTGCATGAATATTGAATAAACCAAAAGTAAACACTTTATGTTCAGATCTCACAACCCTTTAAACAACCTTAGTTTCAACCAAACTTCAACTAGAAGAAGGGTTTCAGCCACTCATGGCTGAACCAAAACAGAAAATAGAAGAAAAGAAGAAGAAAAGATGAAGAACCAAAGTGTGGGGAGGCTTGGAGAGCCTTGCCGAATTCTTGAAGGAGAGGTGGATGAAAAATCTGCTTTCTTGTCTTCTTGAAGCCTTTAAATAGATCTTGAGAGGCTCCTTAGGGTTTGGTGGCAGTCCATGAGTCTTTTAGAGGCTGTCCAAAGTGCCCTTGGTCCCATATGTGCCTTCTTTGTGCATGGGTGAAGGCAAAAACGAGATGCATGTGATGGGGGGCAAGTGGGGACTCTTTGGTCTTTTTAATTGCTGCCCAAGGTCTTCAAGATGTTGTCTAAAGAGTTAAGAGGCTGCTCATGCACTAATAAGGAAGGTAGAGCCTCCTTTTGAATTTTGAATGTGCATGATACTAAGTGGGAAACATGTGATCTTTGGATTTGGCTTCCTTAAATAGCTTGATCTTGAAATCCAATATTTGAATGTGAATCTTGAAGATTTGGATCTCAAAATACTTCCCTTGTTTGGCTCCTCAAATATGGCAACTTTAGATATGGCTTCTTGAATGAGGAAAGAGAGTGTTGAGAGGGATTTTCGGCTGCCTAAAATGAGTTTCGGAGGCTGGACTTTCGGCTCTGGACGCAAGGTTCGGCGGCCGAAGGTGCCGCAGAAGGTGGTAGAGTTTCGTCTCTGGAGTCCTCTTTCGGCCGCCGAAAGTGCCGCCGAAGGTGACTGGTTTTTGGCTTCCGAAAGTGCCTCCGAAGGTTGCTGAATTTTGGCTTCCTTTGGCATTTTTAAGAGCATTTTCTCCAATCTGTTTCTTCACACCTAATATTTGCAAGACATGATTAAAACCACAAAATTAGGTAGAATAGGTGCAAATAAACATCAGCAAGATCATGAAAATATGGACTAAAATATGCTCTATCACTATGTTTGTTTGGTGAACATTCGGGGATGAATGTTCTTAAGGAGGGAAGAATGTAATACCCGGCTAGACTCCGGTATCGAAATTCCTATCGTCCGGTGGAATCTCGGATGTCAGAAACCTCTATAAGGGTAAAATCATGTTTTCATAAAGTGTTTTAATGTATTTTATGGTTTTAAGCAAGAAAGGAAATGAGTTTTGTATGAAAATAGCCTTGGAGGAAGACCCAGGTTCGGTCGTCGAACCTCAAGTTCGGCTGCCGAACATGCATGCGCTTCGGGAGTGCTTTAGGCCCCCGAAGGCATAAGTGAGGAAAGTCCAGGTTCGGCCGCCGAACCTTATGTTCGGCCGTCGAACATGGCATGCATGCAGAGGCACGTTAGGCCCCCGAAAGTGGCCTGGCCAGCCACCTATAGAGGGGTCCCCATGTCCGAACGGGTGAGCTTTTCTCCCCGTTTTCCACCAAGGTGAGTTCTTCGCCGTCCCTCATCGATTTTGAGCTTCTTCCTTCGGATCTTCATGATTTTCTTATGAGTTTTCACTTGGTTTTTGAAGATTTCGAGCTTAGATCGAAGTTGTGAAGCTTGGAGACCTCAGGAACCCATCCTCCCTAAATCTCCAAGTTAGGTCACACTCTCTCTCGATCTTCAAGAGGTAAGAGTCGATCTTGAGCTCATTCTATGTTTTAAACAAGTTTTAAGAGGATTCATGGGGTAGAAATGGATGTTTAGGTTAGTTGAACATTATTAGGTTTTTATGTGAGTTTTGGGCAATGTAGGTTGCTGAGTTGCTTGTTTTGTATTTTTGTTGGAGTTTAGGTTAGTTGGAGACCCCTATATGTTGATGTATGTGTGTATGCATGATTTGAGAAGGTTGAATGCATGTTTGGAAGTTTGGGAGGCATTTGTGCATGTTGGAGCTGAGTTTCTGCCCTTTTGGGAGAACTCAGGTTCGGCAGCCGAAGGGACTTTCGGCCGCCGAACCTGCCTGTGAAGGCCAACTTTCGGCTGCCGAACCCTGCCCCCAAAAGTGGACTTTCGGCTCTGAAAGGGAGTTTCGGCCGCCGAAGGTGCCGCCGAACATGCATGAGTTTCGGCTCTGGAACCCACTTTCGGCCGCCGAAGGTGCCGCCAAAAGTGGCTGAGTTTCGGCTGTGGAGGGACTTTTGGCCGCCGAACCTGCCGCCGAAAGTGCCCTGTTTAGCCTTCATTTGCATGATTTCTATGGTTGTTCTAAGATGTTTTAGGGGGTTTTTGGGGAGTATTTTAAAGTCATGTTCATGGATGTTTGGTCCCTCATTTGAGTCCACCTGTGTAGGTTCGGACCCGAGGAACTAAGGACCTCAGCAGTGAGATAGCTACTTCAGAGTCATTAGAGCTTCAGCCAGAGGTGAGTGGAATAACTCTTTATGCTTTTAAGCAAATAAATCAGTTCTTAACATGATTCATGCATCATAAATGCCATGAGATATACTAAGGTGCTTGCATTAGAACTCACGAATATGTTGCATTGCATATTATGTTGCTGATGTGGATGAATGTTGGATGATCCTTTAGCCCGCACTATGATATGATATGATATGGTACGGTATGGAAGACCAGTGAGGCCCATTCTACGCCCCTGGCACTATGTAAGAGAAAGACCAGTGAGGCCCATTCTACGCCCCTGGCATATTGGAATGTTATGTTATGTAATGTAAGAGAAAGATCAGTGAGGCCCAGTCTATGCCCCTGGCACTATTGGAATGTGTAGTGGGCTATTGGTGATAAGTTCATCCTTGATGTGATTTATCTGTGATGTGATGCATTCCATGATATTACATGTTTTAAATACAATGTTTCACTATTCTGCTCACTGGGCTCTAGTAGCTCACCCCATTCCCTAATCCCCCAGATTTGCAGGTACAGGGTAGACCAGGAGGTCAGCAGGAGTAAAGTCATGTTTTATGTAATAGCTAGATGTGGACATGAATATGATGTAATGTAAAAGTATAGTATAGAAATGTAATGTAATGATGCTTATTGAAGTTAGAGTTGTGCTTGACCATAGTATGTTGTTAATCCCTCTTTAGTACATGATCTTAAATGTTTAATGATGATTATTGTAAACCAAGCTTAATGTATATTATGTTACCCCATTGGAGTATTTGATGAGGACTCTAGTGAGAGGTTTTATGTTATGAATTGTGCATGCACAGGTTAAACTTGGTGAATGAATGAATGAATAAATGAACGAATAATTGAGAAAGTTTTAAATTTTTATGTAATTGTTGATCATGTATGGGATTATACAGGTATACAGGATGTATGTTAGGCTTGCTACGGGTCCCGGCGGCCTTAAGCCGATCTGGATCCTAGTGCTGGTAGCGGTCCGATTTTCGGGTCGTTACATTCACAATCTCTTAAATCTTTCCCAATAATCATACAAATCCTTAGTATCTTTTTGCTTAATGCCACTTATCTCTCTTCTTATGCCTATGGCTTCAGAAGTTGGGAAATATTTATTCAGAAATGCTCTTACCATACCATCCCAAGAAGTAATTGATCCATGTGGTAAGTAAAACAACCAATCTTTGGCATAATCATCAAGTGAGAATGGGAATGCTCTCAGTTTAACATGCTCTTCAGTTATGCCTTACGGCCTCATGGATGAACATACTATGTGAAATTCTTTCAAGTGCTTATGTGGATTTTCATTCTCCAAACCTCTAAATTTAGGTAGTAGATGTATCAAACCTGTTTTGAGCACAAAAGGGACTGTTAGAGGCGGATAGGTGATGCAGAGAGGTGCTTGATCACCTATAAGGGTTGCCAACTCTCTCAGTGTTCTTTCTCTTGGCATTGATGGCCTCATTGCTGGATTTTCTTGTATTAATTCATCATGGACAGCAGGTTCAGCATGGGCAATAGGTTGTGCATTGACTTCAGCCATCTCTACAGCTATTTGGTGAAGTTCAGAAGGTTCTGAAGCTGGATCTGCGATGGTGGGTGATAGAGCATATTTTAGACCAATTTATCATGATATTATTGATGTTTATTTACATCTTTTCTGCCTAATTTTGTGGTTTTGATCTTGTTTTGCAGACTTTAGGTGTAAAGAGACAATCTGGTGAAAATGCTCTTAAAACTGTTAAAAAGTGCCAAATAAGGAAAATTTTCAAATAAGGAAAGTGTCAAATAAGGAAAGTGCAGAAGTAAAAATAGAGAAGGAAAGTGCAGTCAGCAGATTATTTGAAATTCAAAATTGCAAATCTTTCTTTCCTTGTTTAAAGATGTGCAGACACCTCAGCAGTCAGTTCTTCCTATTTAGGAAACAAGATCTCAAGAAGACGCACTTGCCTCTCTTGCATTCAGTATTCAAGATTTGAAATTCAAACGAAGGCTCCACCTAAAAAGGAAAGTTTGGACAGCATCTCTTTCCTTTTGCACATCCAATCTGCGTGCCTCCTTCCTTCTAAGAGCCAATCCGCGCGCCTCCTTCCTTCTGAAAGCCTTGCAACGCGCCTCTTTCCTTTTCAGACACAACTTGGGCAGCAAGCAGCCTCTTGGGCAGCAAGTAAGGATCTAGGGCAACACTTTTCAACTATAAAAAGACACATAAGGAGCCTCCCCATGCTTTTTTAAGACCCCCTTGGAGACACCTACGGGATTGCAAGTGGCCACATCTCTTCTTCATCACTTTCTTTATTTTTGGTTTTTGTTTTAGCCATGAGTGGCTGAAACCTTTTATTCTAGTTGAAGATTAGTTGAAACTTTAGTTGTTTTATGGATTGTGAGATCTGAAAATACATTGTTTGTAATGACCCGGAATCCGGACTCCTACCGGCGCTAGGATCCAGATCGGCTTAAGGCCGCCGGGACCCGTAGCAAGCCTAACATACAACCTGTAAACCTGTTTAATCCCATACATGATCAACAATTACATAAAAATTTTGAACTTTTCTTTTCACTCATTCATTCATTCATTCATTCTTTCACCAAGCTTAACCTGTGCATGCACAAATCACAACATAAAACCTCTCACTGGAGTCCTCATCAAATACTCCAATGGGGTATCACAACATACATTAAGCTTGGTTTACATAATCATCATTAAACATTTAAGATCATGCACTAGAAAGGGATTAACAACATACTATGGTCAAGCACAACTCTAAACTTCCATAAGCATCATTACATTACATTTCTATACTATACTTTTACATTACATCAAATTCATGTCCACATCTAGCTATTACATATAACATGACTCTACTCCTGCTGACCTCCTGGTCTACCCTGTACCTGCAAACCTGGGGGTTAAGGGAGAGGGGTGAGCTATAAAGCCCAGTGAGCAGAATAAATAAACATTCAATTTAAATTTCATGCTTTCATGAAATGCAGCACATCACAAACAAATCACATCAAGGATGGTATTGTCACCAATAGTCCTCTACATTCCAAGGTGCCGGGACGTAGAATGGGTCAACCGGACTTTCTCTTAAACATAACATATCATAACATTCCAACGTGCCGGGACGTAGAATGGGTCAACCGGTCTTTCTCTTACATAGTGCCGGAACGTAGAATGGGTCAACCGGACTTCCATACCATACCATACCGTATCATATTACATCGTATCATATTGAGGACTAAGGATCATCCAACATCTATCCACATCATCATCAAATTATGCAATGCAACATATTCGTGAATTCTAATGCAAACAACCTAGAATATCACATGGCATTCGTGATGCATGAACATGCTCAAATCTATATTTATTTGCTTTAAAATATAAGTGTTTATTCTACTCACCTCAGGTTAGCTCTGACAAAACACTGAAGCAGCTGTTTCACTGCTAGGGTCCTCGGTTCCTCGGGTCCGAACCTACACAGGTAGACTCAAATGAAGGACCAAACATCCATGGACATGACTCTAAAATACTCCCCAAAAATCCCTGCTAAAACACCATAAAACAATCACATAAATCATGCAAAAGAAGACTGAACAGGGCACTTTCGGCGGCAGGTTCGGCGGCCGAAAGTCCCTCCAGAGCCGAAAGTCATGCACCTTCGGCGGCACTTTCGGCGGCCAAAGGTTCCCTCTAGAGACGAAACTCATGCATGTTCGGCAGCCGAAACTCCCTTCCAGAGCCGAAAGTCCACTTTCGGGGGCAGGGTTCAACAGCCAAAAGTTGGCCTCCACAGGCAGGTTCGGCGGCCGAAAGTTTCTTCGGCGGCCGAAAGTTTCTTCGGCGGCCGAAAGTTTCTTCGGCGGCCGAAAGTTTCTTCGGCTGCCGAACCTGAGTTCTTCCAAAGGGCAGAACTCAGTCTCTTTCATGCACAAATACCTCCCAATCCATTCCATCATGCATTTACCTAGTCTACAACATGCAAACTCAAGCCAACAAGCACATAGGGGTCTCAAACTAACTTAAACCCCAACCAAAACACATCAAACATACAAATACTACCCATATTGCTCATAAGCATAACATAAACCCATAGACTCAACAATAACCTAAACATGCATTTCTACCCCATAAATCTTCATAAAACTTATTTAAAACATACAAGGAAGGTTGGATCTAAGTTTACCTCTTGAAGATCGAGAGGAAAGACGATCCTAGCTTGGAGATGGGGAGAAATCAACTCTTTGGTCTCCAAGCTTCAAAACTTACTCTTTTGCTCAAATATCTTCAAACCAAGTGAAAACTCATAAGAAAATCATGAAGATTTGAAGGAAGAAGCTCAAAATCGATGAGGGACGGCGGAGAACTCACCTTGGCCGAAAACGGGGAGAAAAGCTCACCCGTTCGGACATGGGGACCCCTTTATAGGTGGCTGGCCAGGCCACTTCCGGGGGCCTAACGTGCCTCTGCATGCATGCCATGTTCGGCGACCGAACATAAGGTTCGGCGGCCGAACCTGGACTTTCCTCACTTATGCCTTCGGGGGCCTAAAGCACTCCCGAAGCGCATGCATGTTAGGCGGCCGAACTTGAGGTTCGGCGGCCGAACCCGGATCTTCCTCCAAGAATATTTTCATGCAAAAAAACTCATTTTCTTTCTTGCTTAAAACATAAAATACTTTAAAACATTTTATAAAAACATGATTTTACCCTTCTAGAGGTTTCCGACATCCGAGATTCCACCGGAAGGTAGAAATTCCGATACCAGAGTCTAGCCGGGTATTACATTCTCCCCCCCTTAAGAACATTCGTCCCCGAATGTTCACCAAACAACATATGCATATCATAAAACACAGTCATTAACATAAAACACATAACACTTACTTTAAAAGAGATGAGGATGTTGCTGAAGCATGGACTCCCGTGTCTCCCAGGTACACTCTTCGATGTTGTGGTGATTCCAAAGGACTTTCACCATCGGAATTTCCTTGTTCCTTAGCTTTTTGATCTGAGTGTCAAGCATCCGTACTGGCTGTTCAACATAAGTGAGATCCTCTTGGATCTCCATATCAGGTTCACCAAGAACCTTGCTCGGATCTGACACAAACTTTCGTAGCATAGAAACATGGAAAACCGGATGGATTCTCTCCATTGAAGCAGGTAAATCTAGCTTATACGATACATTCCCAATCTTTTGCAAGATCTCAAAGGGTCCGATGTATCGTGGAGCTAGCTTACCTTTCTTTCCGAACCAAATCACCCCTTTCATCGGAGACACCTTGAGCAATACCAAATCCCCCTCCTGAAACTCTACTAGCCTTCTGCGGACATCTGCATAACTCTTTTACCTGCTCACAGCAGTCTTGATCCTTTCTCTGATTATGGGCACCACTCTGCTGGTGATCTCTACTAGCTCAGGACCTGCCAAGGCCCTTTCTCCAACTTCTTCCCAACAGACAGGCAACCTGCACTTCCTTCCATATAAAGCTTCATATAGAGCCATCCCGATGCTAGCATGATGGCTGTTATTGTAGGCAAACTCCACCAAAGATAGATGCTATCTCCAAGAACCGCCAAAATCCAGCACACACATTCTGAGCATATCCTCTATTGTTTGGATGGTCCTCTCTGATTGTCCGTCCGTCTGAGGATGGAAAGCAGTGCTAAAATCCAACCTGGTACCCATAGCGTTCTGCAGACTCCGCCAAAACCTGGAGGTGAACTGGGGCCCTCTATCAGACACTATTGAAATAGGAATCCCATGCAACCTGACAACCTCATCAACATACACCTGCGCCAACTTGTCCACAGAATAGCCACTCCTGACAGGGATGAAGTGAGCAGATTTGGTCAGTCTGTCCACAATCACCCATATGGAGTCTAGTCTGTTGGACGTTGCCGATAACCCCACCATGAAGTCCATAGCAATATTCTCCCATTTCCACTCTGGAATAGGTAGTGGGTTAAGCATTCCAGCCGGCTTCTGATGTTCCAGCTTCACCCTCTGACATACTTCGTAGGCTGACACGAACTGTGCCACTTCTCTCTTCATAGCTGGCCACCAATAAACCCTCTTCAGATCTTGATACATTTTGGTGGCTCCAGGGTGAACACTGTATCTGGCATTATGAGCTTCCCTCATAATGTCTCCCTTCAGCCCCACGTCATCTGGTACACACAATCTATTCCCATAGCGGAGGATCCCCTTGCTGTCAAACCTGAATTCTTCATTCTTGCCTGACTGAACAGTCTTGGCAATCTTTACTAACTCTGGGTCCTCATGCTGTTTCTGAGCCACCTGCTCCAGAAACACAAGTGTTACTCTCATCTGGGCTATCAAAGCACCTGTACCAGACAACTCCAACTGCAAACCTTCATTGATGAGTTCGAAGAATTCCCTTACTACTGGCCTCCTCTCTGCTGAAATATGAGACAAACTGCCAAGTGATTTCCGGCTCAAGGCGTCTGCCACAACATTCGCCTTACCCGGATGGTACTGAATTTTGCAATCGTAGTCACTAAGCAGTTCCACCCATCTTCTCTGCCTCAGATTCAATTCTTTCTGACTCAAGATGTACTGCAGGCTCTTATGATCTATGAAGATCTCACATTTAATCCCATAAAGGTAGTGCCTCCACATCTTGAGTGCAAATATTACAGCTGCCATCTCTAGGTCATGTGTAGGGTAATTCAACTCGTGCTTCTTCAGCTGCCTAGAAGCATAAGCAATCACCCTTTCATTCTGCATCAGCACACAACCCAGTCCCACACGGGACACATCACAGAAAACCGTGAAGTCTTCATTACTAGTTGGCAAAGCTAACACCGGTGCCGACGTCAACCTCTTCTTTAGCTCCTCAAAGCTCTCTTCACACTGGTCAGTCCACACAAACCTCTGGTTCTTCTTAGTCAGTCTGGTCATAGGAGCTGCAATCTTAGAGAAGTCCTGGATGAACCTCCTGTAGTAACCTGCCAAACCTAAGAAGCTCTTGATCTCCGTCACTATAGTGGGTCTAGACCAGTTAGCTACGACTTCCACTTTCTTGGGGTCTACCTCGATTCCATTTTCTGACACTACATGCCCCAAGAATGAAATGCTCCTCAGCCAGAACTCACACTTGGAGAACTTGGCATACAAGCCATGTTCCCTCAAGGTCTGCAAAACCAACCTCAGATGATGGGCATGCTCCTCTGCATTCCTGGAATACACTAAGATATCATCTATGAAGACAATAACAAAGTGATCCAGGTACTGGCTAAACACTCTGTTCATGAGATCCATGAATGCTGCAGGGGCATTGGTTAACCCGAACGACATCACAAGGAACTCATAGTGCCCATATCTGGTCCTGAATGTTGTCTTCGGCATATCCTCTTCTCTTATCCTCAGCTGATGGTACCCGGATCTCAGATCTATCTTGGAGAAACAACCTGCTCCTGCTAGCTGGTCGAATAGATCATCGATCCTAGGCAACGGGTACTTATTCTTGGTAGTGACCTTGTTCAACTGTCTGTAGTTGATACAAAGTCTAAGGGATCCATCCTTCTTTTTCACAAATAGCACTGGAGCACCCCAAGGTGAGGTACTCGGTTGGATGAAGCCTTTATCTACCAACTCTTGCAACTACTCTTTAAGCTCCTTCAATTCTGCTGGTGCCATCCTGTAGGGAGGGATAGAGATCGGTCTAGTTCCAGGCATTAACTCAATTTCGGACTCTATCTCCCTAACAGGTGGTAAACCTGGCAGCTCGTCTGGGAACACATCTAAAAACTCACTGACCACGGGCACTGAGGCGGGCTCTCTGACATGACTATCCAAGTCTCTCACATGAGCTAGAAAACCCTGACAACCCCTCCTGAGTAGCCTACGAGCCTGTAGGGCTGATATCAAACCTCTAGGTATACCCCTCCGGTCTCCTCTGAAGACAACCTCTGACCCATCCTGACATCTGAACCTGACTACCTTGTCTCTGCAGTCCAAGGTAGCACCATGGGTAGATAGCCAATCCATCCCTAGAATGACGTCAAAATCTGTCAAATCTAGAACCACAAGGTGGGCAGAAAGGCATCTCCCCTCAATAAAAACTGGACTACACTGGCAGACTGACTCTGCCACTGACGGGTCACACTTGGGTCCACTGACCCATAGGGGACACTCTAACCCAGAGACCATCAAACCCAATCTCTCGACGGCCCTCGGAGCAATGAAGGAATGAGATGCACCAGGGTCCATTAAGGCATAAACATCTGACAACCAATGATGAGATTACCTGACACCACGGTGTTTGATGCATTTGCCTCCTGTTGTGTCATGGTGAAGATCCGTGCTGGAGCTGATGGACCTTCACCCCTAAAACCCGCTGAAGAAGAGGCTGCCCCTCTCCCTCTGCCTCTGCCACTGGCCTGAGTTGCGGCTGGAGCTGCTGGCTGCGCCACACTACCCGAAGCTGTCTGCTGGGACTGTGCCACAAAAGCTGCCCTAGGACACTCCCGTGCCATGTGTCCCTCCTGCCCACATCTGAAGCAGGCTTTCGTCCCAACTAGACATACACCCTTGTGCGGCTTTCCACACTTCCTACATACTGCATTATCTGCACCTAAGCTCGAGCCACCTCCCAATCCCAGACCTGACTTGATCTTACTCCAGAACTTGTTCTTCTTTGGCTTCCTGGTGGTGTTGCCCCACCTCTTACTGCCTGAACTCAAAGAGGAAGGGTCTAACTTTCCCCCACCTGGGGTCTTGGAACCAGAAGGCTGTGCCACAGACTGTTTAACTTTTCCTTCAATGATTGCACTAGCCTCCATTCTCCAAGCCATATCCACTATGGCATGGAAACTCTCCCTCTCGGCTGACTGGATCAAGGAGGAATACCTGGAATGAAGCCTCATGATATACCTCATAAACTTCTTCTGATCCGTGTCAAGATTTTTCCCAGCAAATGGCAACAGCTCCAAGAATCTATTTGTATACTCATCCACACTCATCTCATCTGACTGCCTCAACTGCTCAAATTCAATCATCTTCAACTCCCTTGAACTGTCAGGGAAAGCCCATCCTGCAAACTCATTTGCAAACTCCTCCCATGATAGGCTGTCCAACCTCGGGTTCACATAGTTTTTAAACCACTCTCGGGCCTTCTTGCATTTCAGTGTGAACCCAGCCATCTGAATGGCTCTACTGTCATCAGCTCCTATCTCATCTGTAATCGTTCTGACCCTCTCAAGATACACAAACGGGTCATCACCGGTTTCATACTGGGGAGCACCCAGCTTCATGTAGTCGGTCATCTTGACCTTGCTCCCTCCAGATGAGCTAGGTTTTCGTACTTGGATTTCTGGGACAGTAGGTGCTGCTGGTGGTGGAGGAGGTGCAACATCCCCTGGGGTAGGGTTTGCTGTACCTGGGTAGAAAGATGGGAGTGGGTACATAGGGTACTGTGGGTATGGTGGGTATGGCATGTGGGAGTGGTAAGGGCTAAAGCTGGGGTAATCCGATGTACCTCCCATCGAATACCCGAGATTCTGAGAAAAGGGTGGGTACTGGGGTGGCTGAACAAATCCTGAGGCCTGAGTGCCTCCTTGGGACTCTCCCATGCCCTCTTCCGACATACTCACTCCAAGACTGCCATCCCTCCTTTGATCCACATCAATATCATCCCCCACATCCTCTGACATTCCTCCTTGAACTGTTCCCCTTACTGATATGCTTCTGCCTAAATCCAAAGACCTTCTAGGGTCTCTTACTGTTCTTTCTCTGTTGGACCTACTAGACATTGCCCTTGGCAATGCAGGGGGACGGGCACTCATGCCCTCATCCTCCGGTGGTACTCCAGTCAATCGTGCAGATCGACGAGTTCCTCTCATCTTACTTACTGAAAAACAACGCACATCACTTAAAACATTAGCACCAAATGGTTCATGTGCAAACACATGAACCCGCATCACATACATAGCATACATAGCATATCATTAATGCACATGCATATAATCATGGCATTTCACATCATCATTCGAGACAGGACTCTACATCCTATCCTAGTGGACATGATTTTCCTATTGTGCTTGACCTTCTATAACCTCTATGAGCCCGACACTCTCTAGGTCCGACCATATGAACCTAGGGCTTTGATACCAATCTGTAATGACCCGGAATCCGGATCGCTACCGGCGCTAGGATCCAGATCGACTTAAGGCCGCCGGGACCCGTAGCAAGCCTAACATACAACCTGTAAACCTGTTTAATCCCATACATGATCAACAATTACATAAAAATTTTGAACTTTTCTTTTCATTCATTCATTCATTCATTCATTCATTCATTCATTCTTTCACCAAGCTTAACCTGTGCATGCACAAATCACAACATAAAACCTCTCACTGGAGTCCTCATCAAATACTCCAATGGGGTATCACAACATACATTAAGCTTGGTTTACATAATCATCATTAAACATTTAAGATCATGCACTAGAAAGGGATTAACAACATACTATGGTCAAGCACAACTCTAAACTTCCATAAGCATCATTACATTACATTTCTATACTATACTTTTACATTACATCAAATTCATGTCCGCATCTAGCTATTACATATAACATGACTCTACTCTTGTTGACCTCCTGGTCTACCCTGTACCTGCAAACCTGGGGGTTAAGGAAGAGGGGTGAGCTATAAAGCCCAGTGAGCAGAATAAATAAACATTCAATTTAAATTTCATGCTTTCATGAAATGCAGCACATCACAAACAAATCACATCAAGGATGGTATTGTCACCAATAGTCCTCTACATTCCAAGGTGCCAGGACGTAGAATGGATCAACTGGACTTTCTCTTAAACATAACATATCATAACATTCCAACGTGCCGGGACATAGAATGGGTCAACCGGTCTTTCTCTTACATAGTGTCGGGACGTAGAATGGGTCAACCGGACTTCCATACCATACCATACCGTATCATATTACATCGTATCATATTGAGGACTAAGGATCATCCAACATCCATCCACATCATCATCAAATTATGCAATGCAACATATTCGTGAATTCTAATGCAAACAACCTAGAATATCACATGGCATTCGTGATGCATGAACATGCTCAAATCTATATTTATTTGCTTTAAAACATAAGTGTTTATTCTACTCACCTCAGGTTAGCTCTGACAAAACACTGAAGCAGCTGTTTCACTGCTGGGGTCCTCGGTTCCTCGGGTCCGAACCTACACAGGTGGACTCAAATGAGGGACCAAACATCCATGAACATGACTCTAAAATACTCCCCAAAAACCCCCCCTAAAACACCATAAAACAATCACATAAATCATGCAAAAGAAGGCTGAACAGGGCACTTTCGGCGGCAGGTTCAGCGGCCGAAAGTCCCTCCAGAGCCGAAAGTCATGCACCTTCGGCGGCACTTTTGGCGGCCGAAGGTTCCCTCTAGAGACGAAACTCATGCATGTTCGGCAGCCGAAACTCCCTTCCAGAGCCGAAAGTCCACTTTCAGGGGCAGGGTTCGGCAGCCAAAAGTTGGCCTCCACAGGCAGGTTCGGCGGCCGAAAGTTCCTTCGGCTGCCGAACCTGAGTTCTTCCAAAGGGCAGAACTCAGCCTCTTTCATGCACAAATACCTCCCAATCCATTCCATCATGCATTTACCTAGTCTACAATATGCAAACTCAAGCCAACAAGCACATAGGGGTCTCAAACTAACTTAAACCCCAACCAAAACACATCAAACATACAAATACTACCCACATTGCTCATAAGCATAACATAAACCCATAGACTCAACAATAACCTAAACATGCATTTCTACCCCATAAATCTTCATAAAACTTGTTTAAAACATATAAGGAAGGTTGGATCTAAGCTTACCTCTTGAAGATCGAGAGGAAAGACGATCCTAGCTTGGAGATGGGGAGAAATCAACTCTTTGGTCTCCAAGCTTCAAAACTTGCTCTTTTGCTCAAATATCTTCAAACCAAGTGAAAACTCATAAGAAAATCATGAAGATTCGAAGGAAGAAGCTCAAAATCGATGAGGGACAGCGGAGAACTCACCTTGGCCGAAAACGGGGAGAAAAGCTCACCCGTTCGGACATGGGGACCCCTTTATAGGTGGCTGGCCAGGCCACTTTCGGGGACCTAACGTGCCTCCGCATGCATGCCATATTCGGCGGTGGAACATAAGGTTCGGGGCCGAAGCTGGACTTCCCTCACTTATGCCTTCGGGGGCCTAAAGCACTCCCGAAGCGCATGCATGTTCGGCGGCCGAACCCGGATCTTCCTCCAAGAATATTTTCATGCAAAAAAACTCATTTTCTTTCTTGCTTAAAACATAAAATACTTTAAAACATTTTATAAAAACATGATTTTACCCTTCTAGAGGTTTCCGACATCCGAGATTCCACCGGAAGGTAGGAATTCCGATACTGGAGTCTAGCCGGGTATTACATTGTTTGTCTTTGGTTTATTCAATATTCATACAATTTCATGCTTGATTCCATTATTGTTTTGTTATTTTGATCAATGTGACCAGTTGATTATTGATTGCAAGGTAATATATTGTTAGTTTGGATAATTTTAAGTCCGTAATTTCTTGGATTGTTCAAACATAAGAACACTTGGTGTGAAAACTAAGAAAATTATATGACCTAGCAACATCTCATGCGTTTGGGTAGCTAGGATTGGATCTCTCTATTTCTTAATATAATTGACAGTTGTTTGCTGCCTGAGGCCCAAGGACGTTTCTTAACAACTTGTTGATTAGTGATTAATTAGAGGACGTTCCCTAATTGGTTTATGATTAAGGAGAGACATGGTGGTGAGAAGCGTTTTCCATCTCCATAACTAATCTATTGAATTATTCAAAAGAACATAAGTTTCAATGATCAATCCCAACAACTGAAATGGATCCAATTCTTCAACTAGATCTTTCTTATTTTTGATTTCTCTTTATTTTTATTATTCGCTTTTCTTTTATTGCTTTCAGTTTTAGATCTCTTGAATCAATCTCAAAATCCCCCATTTTACTTTCAGTTTATTTCTCTTTCAGTTTATTTTTGTTTCAGTTAATTCTCTTGGTCTTGATAAGGAAGATAGGTAAGTTTTCAATTCTCTGTGGATTTGATCCTTTACCACTATCTGCAGTAGTAATATTGTTGATAACCAAAAAGATTATTTTTGATCGGCTTTCTACAACTGCGAGTCAAAAATTGGCGCCGTTGCCGGGAAATTGATTTCACTCATTTATTTTTCTTTCAGGACCAGATCTACCACCCAAAGAATACCCCATTGCAGATCTAAACAAAAAAAAAATGGCCAAGGTAAGTACATCTGATCTCTCTTCTCAATTTTCTGAACTAACCTCTGCTATGAGAAGTCTTGTGATAGGTCAAGCTCAACAATTTCAACAAGCTCATGCATTTGAAGGATTCTATGGACAACCAAGACATGATCCTTACCTTGATACCTACAACCCATGTTGGAGAGACCATCAGAACTTTGGCTATGATAGGACTAATGACTACCAGTACTATCAAGGATACCAAACCCAAACAGCACCTCTAAGCTGCAATACTAATCTTGATGAGGTAATGAAAATTTTCCAAAGTCTCCAACAGCAAGTAGATCAAATGGCCACCAGAGTGAATGCACTCATGTTAAGAAGAGAGCAAGAACTTCAAGATGATGAGACTGATGATCAAAGTTTGCAACTACAGGAACAAGCTACTAAAGAAACACAACCAGAATACTGTTTGTCCAAACAAACCAGTCAAACAGAACTTGTTGATAGTTTAGATATCATTGATTGTTTGAACAAAGATGTTTTTGATATAAATCAAGATGATATACTAAACAATGATCTATACAGGGAAAAGAGCCAGAAAGAGCCAGAATTGAAAGAAACCGAATGTTGCATCCAATAGGTGGACTGCAACCATGCGCATAATGAAGAAAGCTCAATCGCACCTCTTCAGACGAGTTCGCAGAAACGCCTTGCGCAGGACAGTCCTGCAACACTTCCAGTCGCACCTCTTCAGCTTCCATCGCATGAAACTCCTTCCAGCCTTCTACTGCAGACCAATCATGCGCAGAAGGAGACAACTGAAACCAATTCAGCCATAGATCCAACGCAAACAGCCCATACTCACAAGGAACAAATGGTATTCCAAGCACCCAAACTTAAGGAGCATGCAGATCAATGCCTCCCCAAACCTCCGGATAAGGTAGAGTTTGTTTTGCCTGAATTCAATACTAAATTGCAGCTACCCATGGAGAAACATGAATTGGAGTTCCAAGTGCCGCCCAATCATCTCAAAAATGCAAACATAAGGGCCAGAGGCACACCTCATCTGAAAGAGGAGAAGCTAATCATGTTACTTCATGAGTACATGGAAAAAATAGGATGGGTAATGACCATATCAAAAGGAGTGCTACACTTTTCACTCAATGCAGTTGGGACTCTTTTCCCTTCCCCAATTACTTGAGCCTTGATCAAGTGGATCGCACCATGCACACCACCCCCAGGGGAGTACTTAGTTTTCTTTTGCATTTTAATTTTTCCAATACATTGAGGACAATGCATGATTTAGGTGTGGGGTGCATATTCTGAAGCTTTATTTTTGTTTATTTTTCTTTGATTTTCAGTTTGAATTTTTGTTTTTATTTTCAGTGTGATTTTTTTTTTCAATTTTTTATTTTTGCTTTCAATAACACATACAACCACAGTCTTCTTCCTTTTTGTGTTTCGATTTGCTTCACTCAAACTGATAGACTATGTTGGATGAGCTTTCTTTCCATGACCCATTGATGTGATAACTCTTTAAACTTATGTTGAATCAATTGCAGTGAGTTGTATTCATGTTTGGGAATTGCCTTTTGAATTGAATCTTTGAGCTTGCTATGGTGAAAAATATATTGATGACACTCATTTGAGAGAATGAATTGAAAGATGTGTAAATGAACTTAACATGACTTGTTTTAGCAATTAGTGTTGATTTGCCCAAATCATTGAGAAAGAAATTCGGCAAAGGCCTAGACTTCATGAGCACAAATTGAAAATTGTTTCAATGGTTGAAAGACTATGAACAGAGCTAGTAGCCACTTGGACAGGTGACCAACTGAGTAACTGGGGGTGGGTATCACCAATATGTACCTTCACGTCAAAAGGTTGGTGACTTTTTCAAGCAAGATTAAACTGCAAAAAGCTAAATTAAGTGCTTCAAGGTAAGGGAAAGTCACTCTGAAAGCTAGAAAAAGTCTTATCTGAACAAATAATATGTGCATGTATGATCTCTCTCTTGAGGAAAACCGATCCTAACAATGGTAAGTAAAGGGAGACAAGGAAAGAAGGTGAGTAACCTTGATGCATATATTCTTCACTGCAATGATTCAAAATAGGGGTTTAGAGTAAGAGCTTAAGTGGAAATAAGGATCAAGTAGCAAAGAAAGCTTATTTGACTATATTTATTTGCTTGAGGACAAGCAAAAGGCTAGGTGTGGGGGTATTTGATAGAGCATATTTTAGACCAATTTATCATGATATTATTGATGTTTATTTACATCTTTTCTACCTAAGTTTATGGTTTTGATCTTGTTTTGCAGACTTTAGGTGTAAAGAGACAATCTGGTGAAAATGCTCTTAAAACTGTCAAAAAGTGCCAAATATGGAAAGTGCCAAATAAGGAAAGTTTTCAAATAAGAAAAGTGTCAAATAAGGAAAGTGCAGAAGCAAAAACAGAGAAGGAAAGCGCAGTCAGCAGATTATTTGAAATTCAAAATTGCAGATCTTTCTTTCATTGTTTAAAGATGTGCAGACACCTCAGCAGTTAGTTCTTCCTATTTAGGAAATAAGATCTCAAGAAGATGCACTTGCCTCTCTTGCATTCAGTATTCAAGATTTGAAATTCAAACGAATACTCCACCTAAAAAGGAAAGTTTGGACAGAATCTCTTTCCTTCTGCACATCCAATCTGCACGCCTCCTTCCTTCTGAGAGCCAATCCGCGCGCCTCCTTCCTTCTGAAAGCCTTGCAACGCGCCTCTTTCCTTTTCAGACACAACTTAGGCAGCAAGCAGCCTCTTGGGCAGCAAGTAAGGATCTAGGGCAACACTTTTCAACTATAAAAAGACACAAAAGGAGCCTCCCCATGCTTTTTCAAGACCCCCTTGGAGACACCTACGGGATTGCAAGTGGCCACATCTCTTCTTCATCTCTTTCTTTATTTTTGGTTTTTGTTTTAGCCATGAGTGGCTGAAACCTTTTATTCTAGTTGAAGATTGGTTGAAACTTTAGTTGTTTTATGGATTGTGAGATCTGAACATACATTGTTTGTCTTTGGTTTATTCAATATTCATACAATTTCATGCTTGATTCCATTATTGCTTTGTTATTTTGATCAATGTGGCCAGTTGATTCTTGATTGCAAGGTAATATATTGTTAGTTTGGATAATTTTAAGTCCGTAATTGCTTGGATTGTTCAAACATAAGAACACTTGGTGTGAAAACTAAGAAAATTGTATGATCTAGTAACATCTCATGCGTTTGGGTAGTTAGAATTGGATCTCTCTATTTCTTAATGCAATTGACAGTTATTTGTTGCCTAAGGCCCAAGGACGTTCATTGGCAACTTGTTGATTAGTGATTAATTAGAGGACATTTCCTAATTGATTTGTGATTAAGGAGAGACATGGTGGTGAGAAGCATCTTCCATCTCCATAACTAATCTATTGAATTATTCAAAAGAACATAAGTTTCAATGATCAATCCCAACAACTGAAGTGGATCCAATTCTTCAACTAGATCTTTCTTGTTTTTGATTTCTCTTTATTTTTATTATTCTCTTTTCTTTTATTGCTTTCAGTTTTAGATCTCTTGAATCAATCTCAAAACCCCCATATTTTACTTAAAATTTATTTCTCTTTCAGTTTATTTTTGTTTCAGTTAATTCTCTTGGTCTTGATAAGGAAGATAGGTAAGTTTTCAATTCTCTGTGGATTCGATCCTTTACCACTATCTGCAGTAGTAATATTGTTGATAACCGGAAAGGTTATTTTTGACCGGCTTTGGCAACCTCGAGTCATTGGGTTCCTTGGGGGTAGATTCGGTGGTGGCTTGCTCCCAAAGTCGGGTTGCTTGCTTCCTTAATCGCCTGATTGTGCGCTCAATTTCTGGATCATAAGGCAGAGTTTCCTTGCATCCAGATCAGATCATGAAAGAAAAATAAATTAGTTAAATCAACTCCTTGGCAACGGCGCCAATTTTTGACTGTGCGATTGTCGAAGCCGGTCAAAAATAACCTTTTTGATTATCAATCATTTTACAACTACAGATGGCAAAAGAATCGAATCTACAGGGAATTGATACTTACCTATTTTCCTTATCAAGACCAAGCAAACAAATTGAAAGTAAATAAACTGAAAGTAAAATAAAAGGGGGGGGGAGGTTTGAGATTGATTCAATTAAACTAATAATGAAAGCAATAAAGTAAAGCGAATAATTAAAGTAAAGGAATTCAAATATGAGAAAAGCTCTAGTTGAAGAATTGAATCCACTTCAGTTGTTGGGATTGATCATTGATACTTAGGTTCCTTTGTTTGATTTAATAAATTAGTTATGGAGATGGAAGACGCTTCTCACCACCATATCCCTCCTTAAGCATAAATCAATTAGGGAACGTCCTCTAACTATCACTAATCAAAATGTTGCCAAGGAATGTCCTTGGGCCTTTGGCATCTAACAACTGTCAATTGCATTAAGAAATAGAGAGACCTAATTCTAGCTACCCAAACGCATGGTGACATTGCTAGATCATGCAATTTTCTTAGTTTTTACACCAAGAGTTACTTATGTTTGAATAATCCAAGCAATTACGGACTTAACCAAACTAACAAATTATTACCTTGTAATCAAGGATCAATTAGCCTTATTGATCTAAATAACAAAGCAACAATGGAATTAAGCATGAAATTGCATAAATATTGAAAAACAAAAGATAAACAATGTATGTTTAGATCTCCCAATCCATAAAACAATCAAAGTTTCACTTAATCTTCAACTAGAAAAAGGATTTCAGCCACTCATGGCTGAAACAAAACCAAAAATAAAGAAAGGAAGAAGAAGATGTGGCCGAATGGCTTAACTTGGAGACGAAGGGAAGCTTGTGACGAATTTGAGATGGGAGGAGAGGTACCCAGCGCTTGTTGATGCTCTTATATAGGCGTGTGGCTTGCTTGATCCCAAAATAAGAGGAGAAGAGTGTTGCCTTAAGTTTCCTTGTGAGGTGGAGCCTCCTTTTGAATTTTCAATTTTGAATTTTGAATGCTTGAGAGGCAAGTGCATCTTCTTGAGATTTGGCTTCCTGAATAGGTAGAACTGAATGCTGAGGTGTCTTCACATTTTAAATAAGGGAATGAAGATTTGAAATTTGAATTTCAAATTAATCTGCTCACTGTGCTTTCCTTATTTGGCACTTTCCTTATTTGGCTTAACTTCACCTGCAACTTCGCTTGGGCAAACTACTTGTTCTCTTTTATCATCTTTTAGGAAGTTTTAAGAGTATTTTCTCCAAATTACCTCTTTACACTATTTTCTGCAAAATAAGATCAAAATCACAAAATTAGACAGAAAAGTGTAAATTAACATTAATAACAACATAATAAAATGGTCTAAATTTGGACTGATCAATGGAAGTTGTGAAGAAAGAAATAGTGAAGCTCTTGGATTCTGGAGTCATCTACCCCATCTCTGACAGCAAGTGGGTGAGCCCTATCCACGTAGTTCCAAAGAAGACTGGGATTACCATTGTCCCTAATTCTGAAGGAGAGCTAGTACCACTCGTGTGCAAAATGGGTGGAGAGTATGCATGGACTATAGGAAGCTCAATACAGCCACGAGGAAGGATCACTTTCCCTTGCCCTTCATGGATCAAATGCTTGAGAGACTTGCTGGAAAAAGCCACTACTGCTGCCTGGATGGATATTTGGTATTCTATCAAATCCCTGTTGCTCCTGAAAATCAAGAAAAGACCACTTTCACCTGTGCATTCGATACCTTCGCATTCAAGAGGATGCCCTTCGGCCTTTGCAATGCACCAGCTACCTTCCAATGGTGCATGATGAGTATTTTTTCTGACTATGTGGAGAAGATTATTGAAGTCTTCATGGATGATTTCACTGTATATGGCAACTCTTTCTATGAATACCTTGCTAACTTGGAGAAGATACTTCAAAGGTACTTGGAGACAAATCTGGTTCTAAACTATGAGAAGTGTCACTTAATGGTCAACCACGGTTTAATCTTAGGCCACATCGTTTCAGCGAAAGGGATAGAGGTGGACAAAGCCAAAGTAGACACCATCAAAAGCCTGCCTTATCCAACTAGCATTTGTGAGATCCGCTCTTTCCTTGGCCGTGCTAGTTTCTACTGTAGGTTCATTAAAGATTTTTTCAAGATCACTTAGCTATTGTGCAGACTACTTCAACAGAACGTGCCATTTGACTTTGACGAAAACTGTAGAACAGCCTTCGATTTGACCAAATCACTGCTGGTCACTGCCCCAATCATCCAGCCTCCCAATTGGAACCTTCCCTTTGAGATCATGTGTGACGCCAGCAACTTCGCTGTAGGGGCAGTATTGGGGCAGCGTATAGGTAACTCTCCTCATGTCATTCACTATGCCTCACGCACCTTAGACGCAGCACAATTTAATTACTCCATAACAGAAAAGGAGTTGCTAGCCGTAGTATTTGCTATGGAGAAGTTTCAGTCCTATCTACTTGGGATGAAAGTGATCGTTTATTCAGATCATGTTGCATTGAGGTATTTGATCAAGAAAAAGGAGGCAAAGCCGAGATTGGTACGTTGGATATTGCTGTTACAAGAATTCGATCTAGAAATCCATGACAAGAAAGGAAAGGAGAACCTTGTAGCTGATCACCTCAGTCAAATACCTTCAGACATGGAGACGTGCCCCATCAATGAAAACTTCCCTGATGAATACCTGTTTGCTACCCAAGAAGAGGAACCATGGTATGCTGATATAGTGAATTACCTCGCTACAGGTGATCTGCCTTCTGATTTGCCCAAATACATGAAGGACAAGGTGAAAAAGGATGCAAGGTATTATGTGTGGGATGAGCCTTACCTATGGAAGCATTGTGCAGACCAAGTGATACGAAGATGCATCCTGGATCAAGAAATTTCTTCAGTCTTTGCGTTCTGCCACTCATACGGCTGTGGAGGACACTTCGATCCATGCAAGACAGAACAAAAGATCCTTGGATGTGGGTTATATTGGCCTAACATATTTTGAGATACTTATTTATTTTGTAGATTATGTGCAAGGTGCCAACAAACAGGAAACCTCAGCAACCGAAGTGAAATGCCACAAACACCCATCACGGTTTGCAAAATGTTTGACATATGAGGCATAGACTTCATGGGATCGTTTCCTTCATCCTTTGGTAACACTTACATACTGCTAGCCGTAGACTATATGTCCAAGTGGATATAGGCCAAAGCAACAAGGACTGATGATGCAAAGGTGGTAGTTGACTTTATGAAAACCCACATCTTCTCTAGATTCGGTTTGCCCAAAGCCATAATCAGTGATCGAGGGACTCATTTTTGCAATAAGGTAGTGGAAACCCTTCTAAAAAAGCACCATGTTATCCATAGAACCTCCACTGCCTATCACCCCCAAACAAATGGACTGACCAAAGTATCAAATAGAGAAATCAAGTCTATCCTTGAGAAGACAGTCTACCCAAATCGCAAGGATTGGAGTGTGCGCCTTAACAATGCCTTGTGGGTCTACAGAACAGCTTACAAAATGCCCATAGGTATGTCCCCACATAGGCTAATCTATGGAAAGGCTTACCATCTGCCCGTAGAACTTGAACACAAAGCCTATTGGGCTGTTGAAAACTGCAATCTTAATGAAAAAGAAGCCGGAGCCCATAGAAAATTACAACTACAAGAGCTAGAGAAAATTTAGCGTGATGCATATGAAGCCTCTTGGGATTATAAAGCCAAGACTAAAGCCTTCCATGATAAACATATCTCCAGAAAATAATTTCAGGTTGGTGATAAGGTCTTCCTTTTTTACTTACGGTTCAAATTATTTCTAGGAAAGCTACGGTCTAGGTGGATTGGGCCATTCTTGGTGGAGCACGTCTATCCATATGGGGTTATGGACATACGCAGTCCGGAAATAGGCAAGATTTTCAAAGTTAATGGGAACCGACTGAAGCCATTTTCATGAAGGATTTACTGTGCACCATGTGGAGGAGGTTCCCTTAGACTCCCTTTCCCCATCCTGTTGATCAAGGCAAAATAGTCCAGCCCGCAACAAAAAACCAGGGCGCTACTGGGAAGCAGCCCAGATGAAGTGATTTTCCCAAATCACTGGGCAGATTGATTGACTATACCATAGTTATAAGTGATTGGGGCAAGTGATTTGCCCAAATCGATGGCCAAATCGATAGGACTCGGCCATCAACAGAAAAGGCGTGACCAGGGCCAATCGAGTAATTACAACGAGGAGTTGATTTGGCCAAGTGATTTGCTCAAATCACTGACCAAATCACACTGCCACGGAATCACACACTCTGCAATTAATGATTAGGGCAGTTCAACTTCCCAAAGTCACTTTAAATAGTTTTTTCCTTTCCTTTTCTTTTTTTTACGCTATCTCTATTTGCCTCACTTCTTCCTTCTTCCTCAAGCTTCCCTCACCGACGACGTCAACCACCATGGCCAGAACCAAGAAGGTAGCCACCACCGGCCCCGGCATGTGGCGGAAGCAAGGAATGCCCAGACCTATACGCATTCCCACTGACAGTGATGAGAAGGCCATCAACAACCCTCCACTCATCGCTGATGACACCAACACAGGGACAACCATGGAAGCAGAGACTAGGAATATCGAAAGACCGAACGTCCAAACCTATAGCCAATGAACTAGGGCATCGATGATTGCCCCACCACCTACAACACAGATGATCGTGACAGACAGTGTAACGACCCCAAAATGGACCGTCACCGGCGCTAGGACTCAGGTCGGCTTAAGGCCGCCAGAACCCGTAGCAAGCCTGCTATACTCTCTGTGTACCTGGAAAACTCATACATGATCATACATTGTCTGTGAAAATAAAAACTCTTTTCTGAACGAAGGCTTAACCTGTGCATGCACTATCTCTGTACTCTGTACTCTGTACCCCTGACTAGAGCTTACTCTAGTTTCAACACACATATACTCATGTATATGTACCAAGGGGTCCAAAACTACCTAAACACCCCAACAAAACACATCAAACATAACACATAATCATGCTTACAAGCTAAACCTCAAAAAAAACACCCTTTGTCCCCTAAGCATGCATCTCTACCCAAACCTTCATAAAACTTCTGTAACACAGTAAAACATGTTCAAGATCTTCACGTACCTCCTGTACTCAAGAAGATGAACGATCTGACCAAAGAAAATGGATCAACTCTCTTCAAACTCATAAACTCTCAAACCTAAGCTTTTTGCTTCAACCCTTCAACACCTTGTGAAAACCAACAAAACAACACACTTTTTGCAGGAGCTGTACAACATAGGAGACGTGGCCAAGCTTCTGGACAGGGTTTGGAGCCAACACCTGTCCAAAATGCTGACTAAGGAATGCTCACTAGTTGGCTAACCAACTCAGCTTCGGCTGCCGAATCGCATGCAAAACCATGCAACATTCGGGGCCCGAACCTGAACTTCGGAAGCCGAACATTGGGCACTTTCGGCGGCCGAACTTACCTTCGGCAGCCGAACTTGGCAAAGTCCTCCATAGCCTTTTCTCTGCCAACCTCAAACCAACTCAACTCAATGCAACGCAAAACCTTAAAATACATCATAATACTGGAGTAAAACATAAATCCTACCCTTCTAGAGACTTTCGACATCCCGAACTCCACCAGAAAGTAGAATTCTGATGCCGGTCTCCAGCCGGGTATTACATGACCAGGAGACATGACGTTTCCAGAGGCTACTCCTTCCACTAGCCATGGACAGAAAAGGCCAATGACGCCTTCATCCTCACCACCACCGAGCCCAAAGCGCCGGACAGAAGCCACCATCGATACATCGGACACATTTCCAATGGGCCATGACCAAAACGATCTGCTCAGTGACCTATCCAGACCAGCAAACTGTAACGACCCCAAAATGGACCGTCACCGGCGCTAGGATTCGGGTCAGCTTAAGGCCGCCAGAACCCGTAGCAAGCCTGCTATACTCTCTGTGTACCTGTAAAACTCATACATGATCATACATTTTCTGTGAAAATAAAACTTTTTGCTGAACCAAGGCTTAACCTGTGCATGCACTATCTCTGTACTCTGTACTCTGTACTCTGTACTCTGTACTCTGTACTCTGTACCCCTGACTAGAGCTTGCTCTAGATGGGTTAACTCATACCTGTTAAGCCTGGTTTGTCACATACAGAAAAACATAGACATAGATACATATCCAGATCATGTACAACACATACAACACTAAGTCAAGCACATGTCTAACTTTAGACACACAATTATTACATCTCTTTAATATTACATGTCCACTCTAGGCCATTACAACTCTCTTTACTCTTTCCGTACTCTGCTGAACTGTCCCTGTACACTGTACACTGAACCTGCAAAACTGGGGTTAAGGGAGTGGGATGAGCTCTATAGCCCAATGAGTAGAACAGTAAAATATCTCAGTAAAACATGATCTCATGGAATGCGTCATAACACAAACATTTCACATCAAGAGTAAACCTGTCACCACATAGTCCCAGTAACTCTGTGCCAGGGCGTAGAATCGAGCACCTGGTCTTCCTGTCATATATGTATATGTGTATATAACACCTCTGTACTTACCATTGCCAGGGCGTAGTCAAAGGCTCCTGGTCTTTACTATACCTGCCAGGGCGTAGTCAAAGGCTCCTGGTCTTTACTATACCTGCCAGGGCGTAGTCAAAGGCTCCTGGTCTTTACTATACCTGCCAGAGTACAGAGTACAGAGTACAGAGTACAGAGATAGTGCATGCACAGGTTAAGCCTTGGTTCAGCAAAGAATTTTATTTTCACATAAAATGTATGATCATGTATGAGTTTTACAGGTACACAGAGAGTATAGCAGGCTTGCTACGGGTTCTGGTGGCCTTAAGCCGACCCGAATCCTAGCGCCGGTGACGGTCCATTTTGGGGTCGTTACACAAACCCTGACCATGCAACTAAGGCCTTGACCTTCAACAAGCACACTGAACGCACCAGGTTCGACAGGGTTTCTTCTCTACCATACCATCTAGGTAAGTTCCTCCACCTCGGCACCCTTGAAGCATTAGGACTTTGGGAACAGGTAAGATCTCTTGTTGATGATATTGAGTGGGGCACCTTCTTCTACTTACACATGCCTGCCTTCACTGAACTCACCCATTAGTTCTTTTGCACATTCTATTTTGACAGAGTAGCCCTGACCACCCTACACACACCAGACATTGTGGGTTTCAGGCTGTTAGGACAGCGATTTCACTTGTCCCTGCACGAATTCAGTGCTACTCTGGGTTGTGAATGCCCTGACTCCATCTGGGATTTCCCCACTGGTTTCAATCCCAACACTGCCTATGAAGAACTATGTGACAACCCACCTGACACATATTCACCCACAAAATCCAAGGACATGTACATCAGAAACCCCTGCCTAAAGTATCTACACAGGTTCTTAGCATATACCTTTTCTGGGAGAAAGGATGCACCAAACATCCTGACCAAAACAGAGTTATACATTCTGTGGAGCATGTCCACAAAACAGAAAATTCACTTGGGCTATTGGGTTGCCATACAGCTTTCAGGCACCATCACATACCACCGCCCCTTGATCCTTGGGCACTTAATCACTTCCATTGCAGTTAATTTAAAATTTTTGCACCCCGCTTATATTGACCTCACCCCCATCAGCGAACCAACCCCCCTAGACCTGTGCACTTTGGATGATATGGGGTTGCTTCGCAAGGTGGGGGGAGTCTTCTCTCTTGCTCCTGCAGGGCCTATAATACCACGCAGTGAGCGTGTGTTCCAGAAGAAAGCAGCCAACCAAGAGGCAGCTCCTCAACCACCTGCCTCACCAATGGCAACACAGCAGGCAGAAGACGAGGTACTTGCAGAATCACTTCAAAACCATTCGGTGGAGGCTCGTCTCACCAGAATCGAAGACAGGATGCAGCACATGGAGCACCTGCTGCAACTGCTGGTGGACAATTTCCTGCCACAGACCATCCCTACCAGTGATTTGACCGAATGATTTGCCCAAATCACTGACCAAATCATCCACTGGCCAGGAAGTCCCTTTCTTTCTTATTTTTCTCTTTAATAAATTACATTAAGGATAATGCCTAGGATAGGTGTGGGGGTACTGGGGAAATATTTTGCACTATCTTTTTACTATTTTTTTTGCCTCTTTTTGACATCTTTTACCTTGTTACACCAAATTTTTTTTTTCTTCTTTTTCACACATAGTTACACACATTTTTCACACATATTCTTTTCTGCATATATATACAGACACAAATTTTTGCTTTTTCTCTACTCGGCATAGATGACAAAGTTAAAAGAGCTTCCTATCTTATGACCCCATAAATTTTGCAACCCTTTAAGCCTAAATTGAATAATTTGCAGTGGGTTACCTTCACTTAGGGAGTTTTTCTCTTGAATTGAATCTTTAAACTTGCTGTGGTCAAGAAAAATAAAATCTAAAAATGTATGTAAAAGAAAATAAAGCTAGTGTAGCACCCTATGAGCTGATTTGCCCAAACTGTTATGAAAAGAAAAAGAAAAACTCAGCAAAGTCAAAAAGCACAAAACATAACCTGTTTCGATGAACAAGGACTATGAACAGAGCTAGTAGCCACTTGAACAAGTGACCAACTGAGTAACCGGGAGTGGGTATCACCAATATGCACTTTCGCGTAAAAAGATTGGTGATTTTTTCAAGCAAGAATAAAAAGTGCTGCTGAATAAAAATGCTTAAAAAGAAGGGCAAGTCACTTTTGGGGTTGCATAAAGCCAAAAACTAAAGAAAGAGCATGATCAAATCACTCTCTTGGCCACAGTAGGTGAAGGGAAACAAGGAAAGAAAGGACAACCTTAGTGCATGTACTCTACACTACAATGCTTCAATTTAGGAGTCTAGAGGGGCTGATTAAGCGGTACTTAAGCTCAAAAGAAAGAGAGGCTTGATTGACTAAGTTATTTATTGCTTGAGGACAAGCAAAAGGTTAGGTGTGGGGGTATTTGATCAAACATAATTTGACCCCATTTTTATTATCATTAGTACTGTTTAAATATGCATTTTTCTAGTTTAATTTATGTTTTTATGATATTTTTGTAGAAAAGGAAGAAAATAGAAACTTGGAGAAAATCTGCAGAAAAAGCTGAAAAATCAATTTGGTCAAAGTGATTTGGCCAAATCAGCCTCAAGAGAATGACAAGGAAGTTGCGAGAAGAAGAAGCCAGAATTCTAGTCTTGATATGCCCAAGTTGATTTGCCCAGATCGCCTACCAAATCACAGGAAAGACAGAAACAGATTAAAACCTGGAAGCATCTCGCAAACACGATTGGGGCGAGTGATTTGCCCAAATCACTGCCCCAATCGACTGTTCCCAACAGGAAAATCCAAAAGCGTGAGAAATTATAGAAATTTGAAATTCTAAAACTTTAAGAGTTCTATTCTACTTCAAACACCACAAGACCAATCCTAGGACACCTCAGCAACCGCACCAAAGGGAGTCCTTCACCAAATGAGATCTATTTATACTAAAATACAAGATAAAGAAGGAATCAAAGACCATCAAAAACCAAGTCAAAATAGGATTCCAACTCTATAAAGAATTAGGATTTCTCACCTATAAAAGGAGACAACACCAAATGGCAAAGAGAACTTCACAATCAGATCAGATTTTCGGCAGTAACCTTCCTCCCCTTTTCTTCTTTCTCTTTTATGTGTTCTTTGTCCACCATTAGTGGCTAAACACCTTTTTCTCTAGTTGAAGTTGGAGAAATTTCAGTTGTGATGAATTGGGAGATTTAAAACTCCATTGTTAAACTTCTATTTTTCAATATTTATGCAACTTATTCTTTATGTCTATTATTGCCTTGCTATTAGAATCAATTAAGGCCTGTTGCTTTTAATTGCATGAGTAATATATTGTTAGTTTGAATGATTTAGGTCCGTAATTGCTTAGATTATTTGAACACAAGTACAATTCGTAGCATAATCTAAACTTGACCACGCGGTTGGCAATGTTAGAATTGAGTTTCTCTATGTCTTAATGCAGTCAACGGTTAAAAAGTAAAAAACTCCAAGGACGTTCCTTGACGACTTGTTGACTAGTGTTTGATTAGCGAATGTTTCCTAGTCAAACTAAAATTAAGGAGAAATTTGGTTGTGAGGAGCGTCTTCCACAACCTAAACTAATTTATTGAAATAAATAGGAGCATCAAAGAATCAATGAGCAATTCTAAAACTGAAATGGATCCTATACTTCAACTAGAGTCCTTCTACCATTGATTTAATCATCTTTTTAATTATTGCTTTCTTTTACTCAGTTTTAATTTTAGTCTACTATCATCTAAAACTAACCCCCTTTTATTTGCTTTTATTATTGATTTGCCCAAATTATAAGTTAGGAGAGTCTTTAGTGTCAAATTCCTATGATTCGACCCTATTGTCACCATCTACAAGTTATTTTTGTTGATTGTTAATAGGTTTATTTTTTACGGTTTCGACAACCGCTATCAAGTCTGTATAAATTTTCATGAGTCAAACTCAAGTCTCTAAAATTTCAGCTCCACTCAATTCAATTGTACTCCTAGAGATTGTAAATATTCAATTTGTTAAGTTTTATAAATTTATGAGTTGTTTTGTATATGTACTTTACTTAAATTATTTAGTCTTTAACTTATTAATTTTAAACTAAAACTTATTATAGTTATAAATAAATTACATTATTCATGAACTATTCAAAATTAGCTCGATAAAAGTTTGACTCATCTTAACTCGTTTACTAATCGAAATAAACTTGAATTTAATAATATTCAGCTAGAATTTGAGACGAGTAAAACCTGATTTGGGTCGAACCTGAAAAAATTTTGATAAACTAAATTTAAACTCTTTAAAGGTTGGCTCGCCTAGTTTAATTTGTCATCCCTAATAGATACTTTAGACTTGGTTAGTACCCAATCAAAACTCCCTAGACCCAAAGGCATTGACCCGATTGTCAAATATCTAGCACCATCTCCTCTTCTCCATTGAAACTTTTGGCTGTGCAAGAAAATGACTTTTATTAGGCTTCAATGGATCTCACGAGTTGGTCCTAGGTTCCACATCAGTTGGTATCAGAGCATGGTGATAGATAAATTTCTATTTATCTATATTTATTTATTTTGTAAGTTTTTTTAATTTTTTTAGTCTATCTTATTAACTTTTTTATTTTACTTTATCTTATAGTTTCTCTTTAAAAAAAAAAAAGAAAATAAAGAAAAAAATTTTTATTTCAGTTGTATGAGATTTTGTTTAAAAAAGTGAGAGATAAAAAAATAGTGAAGGAAAAAAAATATTTCAATTGTTTGATTTAAAAAAAAAAAGGAAAAAGAGAAGAGATGTCAAAGTTTAGTACTTTATTCGCAAAATGTCATACTGAATTCAAAGAGGATCCCATGTATATCGATTCTTTTCTTGTCATTATGGTTGAAGTTTCAAGGATGAATTTTTTCGAAAAAAGAGAGAATGATACGAGTAAGGAAATAATACGATACTTCAAAATTTTAAAATAGAAAATAGCACGATACTTCAAAAATTTAAAATAGAAAACTCCAAATCATGACAAATCAAGCTACCATCGCTTAATTTGAGATTTATGAGATGAGAACTATATTTGGAACGCATGGGAGAATAAGAAAATAAGCAACACACTCTTCAACACATGTGGATGCGCAATACAATTTTAGATCGCGTAATGCATGTATGACCAAATTGCATTTAGGCCAATTTTGTTATTTTGATATTTTAGTATTTTATGAGATTTATTTTAAATTAATTTGGCATATATTAGAAGCTAAATTCGTGCAGCCCATTTAGGAAGGAGATTTCTCCAAAATAATTTAGGAAAATGATCTTTAATGTAATTTAGGTTTGACTATTTGATTAGATACTCTTTCTATATTGTAATTACACATTCCTACAATAAAATTAGGGTTTGGAGGCTATAAAAACCCTCTTAAATTGGCAGCCACAATTAGACAATGAATAAAAGATGACGTTATGAACAATATTTGGTTCTTCTCCATTATTTAGCAACTTATCAAGATTTAACCTTATGGCGTTCTAATATGGATCTCCTCCATGTTTAGTTAACTTGTCAAGAATTTCTTGTGGTGTTCTCTAACCTGGAATCGCTTGATTATCTATATTTCTAATCACATTAGTTAGTTAGGGGTGTAGTAGAGCAACCTTCGCTTGATTATTTATGTTTCGAATCATATTGGTTGGTTAGGGGTGTGGTAGACCAACCTTCACTCCATTATCTATGTTTCTAATCACATTCGTTGGTTAGGGATATAGTAGAGCAACCTTCTAGAAGATATCTTTGCTTTGTTTTTTATTAAGTTGTGTGACAGAGTTTTTTATTACAAGTTGATCCTAGGTTCTGCATCAGTTGGTTTGTTATTTATATTTAGTTAACTTATTAAGAATTTCTTGTGGTGTTCTCGAAGTTGGAATTGCTTGATTATCTATGTTCCTAATCACATTAGTTGGTTATGGGTGTAGTAGAGCAACCTTCGCTTGATTATTTATGTTTCTAATCACATTGGTTGGTTAGGGGTGTAGTAGAGCAACATTTTGTAATACCCGGCTAGACTCCGGTATCGGAATTCCTACCGTCCGGTGGAATCTCGGATGTCGGAAATCCCTAGAAGGGTAGAATCATGTTTTTGTAAAACGTTTTCATGTTTTTAATGGTTTTAAGTATGAAATTAAATGAGTTTTTGCATGAAGAGTCCTTGGAGGAAAACCCAGGTTCGGCCGCCGAAAGTCAAGTTCGGCCGCCGAACATTGCATGGATGCGGAGGCACTTTCGGCCCCCGAACGTGGCCTGGCCAGCCACCTATAAATGGGGCACTTAGCCGAAATGGGCGAGTTTTCTCTCATTTTCGGCCACAGCAAGCTTCCGACCTTCCTCTTGCAAATCTTGTGTTCTTCCTCCAAATCTCTTCCATTTTTCTTGAGTTTTAAACTCACATTTGCAAGTTTGAGCATTTAAACCAAGTTTTGGAGCTTTGGGAACTCAGGAGTTCATTTTCGTGGATCTCCAAGTTTAGGTCGTCTCCCTCTCGATCTTCAAGAGGTAAGAGCCGATCTTAAGCTCCTTATGTGTTTTAAGTAAGTTTTATGCAAGATTTATGGGTAGAAATGCATGTTAGGTTATATGTTGAGTTTATGGGTTATATTGATGTTTTGAACAATGTGTGTGGATTTTGTGTGTTTGAAGTGTTGTAGACGGGGTATATGCATGTTTGAGGCCCCTAGGAACTTGTATGCATGCTTTGGTTGAAAAATATGCATGTTTGGAAGGTTTGGAGACGAAATGTGCAAAGGGAGCCAAGTTTCTGCCCTTTGGCAGAAACCAGGTTCGGCAGCCGAAGGTACTTTCGGCCGCCGAACATGGCTGGGGAGGCAGGCCTTTCGGCTGCCGAAGTTGCCCCTGAAGAGAGACTTTCGTCTCTGTCTGGCACTTTCGGCCGCCGAAGGTGCCGCCGAACCTACCTGAGTTTCGTCTCTGTCTGGGACTTTCGGCCGCCGAAGGTGCCGCCGAAAGTGCCCTGTTCAGCCATTTCATGCATATTTTCATGTGATGTTTTCATGGTATTCTAGGGGGGTTTTGGGGAATATATTAGAGTTATGTTTATGTGTGTTTGGTCCCTCATTGGAGTCCACCTGTGTAGGTTCGGACCCGAGGAACCAAGGACCCCAGCAGTGAGCCAGCTGCTACAGAGTTTGTCAGAGTCAGCCAGAGGTGAGTGGAACTAAACTTAACCTTTTAAATTAAGAAATGAAATGCTTTTATCATGCTTCATGCATCATGATCATATTATAGGTTGTTGCACTAGAATTCACGAATATGTCGCATTACATTGTTGTGATAGATGTTAGTGGATGGACATTAGGATGATTCATTAGCCTTCTGAATACGAAGTCCTGTGGTGCCCATAATAGGGCCGGGTAATAACTCCGAGTACGAAGTCCTGTGGTGCCCATAATAGGGCCGGGCAATACGAAGTCCTGTGGTGCCCATAATAGGGCCGGGCATGGAGTTGAGGGATTTTTGAATCAGTCCATCCGTGGTGTGATTTGTTTGCGCAGTGACGCATTTCATGATAGCATGTTTTAAATATTCCTTTTTATAGTTCTACTCACTGGGCATCTAGCTCACCCCTCTCCCCTAACCCCCAGGTTTGCAGGTACGGGATAGATAGAGAAGGCAAGAAGAGAAAAAGAAAGTCAAATGCATGTAATAGTTAGATGGTGGACATGACAATTGTATTATGATGATATGTAAAAATATTCAGTATGTTATGTAATGAGGTTATTGAGGATAGAGTTGTGCTTGACCATAGTATATTGTTAATCCCTTTTGTATGTACATGATCTTATGTTATGATGTTTATGTAAACTAACTCAACACAGGTTGTTTTGCCTTTAAGGCTTGATGAGATCCCATAGAGGGACTATGTTATGTATATGTTCAGAGTATGCACAGGTTGAGTTAGTTGGTGACAGTACGTGTGAAGAAAAGTTTTAATTTTTATGTATGTTGTTGATCATGTATGGGATTATACAGGTTTTCAGGTTGTATGTTTGGCTTGCTACGTGTCCCGGCGGCCTTAAGTCGACCCGGATCCTAGTGCCGGTAGCGGTCCGATTTTCGGGTCGTTACAGAATGGTATCAGAGCCCTAGGTTCATATGGTCGGACCTAGAGTGTCGGGCTCATAGAGGTTATAGAAGGTCAAGCACAATAGGAAAGATCATGTCCACTAGGATAGGATGTGGAGTCCTGTCTTGCATGATGATGTGAAATGCCATGATTATATGCATGTGCATTGATGATATGCTATGATATGTGATGTATGTGATGCGGGTTCATGTGTGCTCACATGAACCATATGATGTTAATGTTTGTGCTATGTGTACTGTTTTTCAGAGAAAACAGGATGAGGGGAACTCGTCGATCAGCAAGATTGACTGGAGTACCACCTGAGGATGAGGGCATGAGCGCCCGTCCTCCAGCATTGCCTAGGGCAATGTCTAGTAGGTCTATCAGAGAAAGAGCAGCAAGAGACCCTAGAAGGTCGTTGGATCTGGGTAGAAGCAGATCAGTCAGAGGAACAGTTCAGGGAGGAGCGTCAGAGGATATGGGGGATGATATGGACGTAGAACAGAGGAGGGATGGCAGTTTGGGAGTCAATATGGCAGAAGAAGGAATGGGAGAGTCCCAAGGAGGCACTCAGGCCTCGGGATTCGTACAGTCACCTCACTACCCACACTTCTCACAACACCCCGGGTATTCGATGGGAGGTACATCGGATTACCCTAGTTTCACCCCTTATCCCACACAGATGCCATACCCACCATACTACCCACCCTACTCTCAGTACCCAATGTATCCACCTCCACCCTACTGTCCAAGTCCAGCAAACCCTACCTCAGAAAATGTTGCACCACCTCCACCACCTGCAGAACCAGCAGCCCCAGTTGTTCAGCCACCTAGATCTAGATCAGCCAGTGGGGGCAAAGTCAAGATGACAGACTATATGAAGCTGGGTGCTCCCCAGTTCGAAACCGGTGATGATCCGTTCGTGTACTTGGAGCGGGTCAAGGCAATTACAGATGAGATTGGGGCTGATGACAGTAGAGCCATTCAAATGGCCGGGTTCACACTCAAGTGCAAGAAGGCACGGGAGTGGTTCAAAAATTATGTGAACCCGAGAGTGGACAGCATGACTTGGGAGGAGTTTGCTAATGAATTTGCAGGATGGGCTTTCCCTGATAGTTCAAGGGAATTGAAGATGATAGAATTCGAGCAGTTGAGGCAAACTGATGACATGAGTGTAGACGAATATACTGACAGGTTTATGGAGTTGCTGCCATTTGCTGGGCAGGACCTTAGCACAGACCAGAAGAAGTCGAGGAGGTATATCATGAAGCTCCATCCCAGGTATTCCTCCTTGGTACAGTCAGCAGATAGAGAGAGTTTTCATGCCATAGTAGACATGGCTAGGAGAATGGAGGCTAGTGCCATCGTTTAGGGGACAATTAAGCAGACAGTGGCACAAGCTTCTGGTTCCAAAACTCCGGGTGGGGGAAGGTTAGATCCCTCTACCCTGAGTGCAGCAGCTTCAGGCAGCAAGAGATGGGTTAAGCCCAAGGGTAAGAAGAATAAGTTCTGGAATAAAGTCAAGTCCAGTCTGGGATTTGGGAGTGGCTCAAGCTCTGGCGCGGATAATGTAGTTTGTGCGAGGTGTAGTAGACCACACAAGGGAGTATGTCGGTTTGGGACGAACGCCTGTTTCAGATGTGGTCAGGAGGGGCATATAGCTCGAGACTGTCCAAGAGCGGCCCCAATGGCTCAGTCCCAGCAGACAGCTTCAGGCAGTGTAGCGCAGCCAGCAGCTCCAGCCATGACTCAGGCCAGTGGCAGAGGCAGAGGGAGAGGGGCAGCCTCTTCTTCAGCGGGTTTCAGAGGTGAAGGTCCATCAGCTCCAGCACGGATCTTCACAATGACACAGCAGGAGGCAGATGCATCCAACACCGTGGTGGCAGGTAATCTCGTCATAGGTTGTTCGGATGTTTATGCATTGATGGACCCTGGTGCATCTCATTCTTTTATTGCTCCGAGAGCCGTGGGGAGGTTAGGTCTGATGACTTCTGGGTTAGAGTGTCCTCTCTGGGTCAATGGACCCAAGTGTGATCCATCAGTGGCAGAGTCAGTCTGTCAGTGTAGTCCAGTTTTTATTGAGGGGAGATGCATGTCCGCCGACCTAGTGGTTCTAGATTTGACAGATTTTGATGTCATTCTAGGGATGGACTGGTTATCTACCCATGGTGCTACCTTGGACTGCAGGGACAAGGTAGTCAGGTTCAGAAGTCAGGATGGGTCTGAGGTTGTCTTCAGAGGAGACAGGAGGGGTACACCTAGAGGTATGATCTCAGCTCTTCAGGCTCGTAGGTTTCTTAGGAAGGGATGTCAGGGGTATTTGGCTCATGTGAGAGAGCTTAGTAGTCAGGTTAGAGATCCCGCCTCAGTGCCAGTGGTGAGAGAGTTCGCAGATGTGTTCCCAGACGAACTGCCAGGTTTACCACCTGCTAGGGAGATAGAGTTCGAGATAGAACTGATGCCTGGAACCCGACCGATCTCTATCCCTCCCTACAGGATGGCGCCAGCAGAATTGAAAGAGTTGAAGGAGCAATTACAGGAGCTGGTGGACAAGGGCTTCATCCGACCGAGTACCTCACCCTGGGGTGCTCCAGTTTTGTTTGTGAGAAAGAAGGATGGATCTCTTAGACTTTGTATCGACTACAGGCAGTTGAACAAAGTCACTACCAAGAACAAGTACCCATTGCCAAGGATCGACGATCTATTCGACCAGCTAGCAGGAGCGGGTTGTTTCTCCAAAATAGATCTGAGGTCCGGGTATCATCAGTTGAGGATTAGGGAAGAGGATGTGCCAAAGACGGCTTTCAGGACCAGATATGGGCATTTTGAGTTCCTTGTAATGCCGTTCGGGTTAACTAACGCCCCTGCAGCATTCATGGATCTCATGAACAGAGTGTTTAGCCAGTACCTGGATCACTTTGTTATTGTCTTCATAGATGATATCTTAGTGTATTCCAGGGATGCAGAGGAGCATGCCCATCATCTGAGGTTGGTTCTACAGACCTTGAGGGAACATGGCTTGTATGCCAAGTTCTCTAAATGTGAGTTCTGGCTGAGGAGCATTTCGTTCTTGGGGCATGTAGTGTCAGAGAATGGGATAGAGGTGGACCCCAAGAAGACAGAGACTGTGGCTAACTGGCCTAGACCCACTTCAGTGACAGAGATCAGGAGTTTCTTGGGTTTGGCAGGTTACTACAGGAGGTTCGTACAGGACTTCTCGAAAATTGCAGCTCCTCTGACCAGACTAACCAGGAAGAATCAGAAGTTTCTGTGGACCGACCAGTGCGAGGAGAGTTTTGAAGAGCTTAAGAAGAGGTTGACTTCAGCACCAGTTTTAGCCCTGCCATCTAGTGGAGAGGACTTTATAGTCTTTTGTGATGCATCCCGTGTGGGACTGGGTTGTGTGCTTATGCAGAATGAGAGGGTGATTGCTTATGCTTCTAGGCAGCTAAAGAAGCATGAGTTGAATTACCCCACACATGACCTTGAGATGGCAGCAGTAATCTTTGCACTCAAGATGTGGAGGCACTACCTCTATGGGGTAAAATGTGAGATCTTCACCGATCATAAAAGCCTGCAGTACATCCTGAGTCAAAGAGATTTGAATTTGAGACAGAGGAGATGGGTAGAGTTGCTGAGTGACTATGATTGCAAGATTCAGTATCATCCGGGTAAGGCGAATGTTGTGGCAGACGCCCTAAGCCGGAAGTCACTAGGCAGTCTATCCCACATCACGGCAGAGAGAAGACCAGTGGTGAAGGAGTTTTACAAGCTCATTGAGGAAGGTCTACAGTTGGAGTTGTCTGGTACAGGCGCCTTAGTTGCTCAGATGAAAGTGACACCTGTGTTTCTGGAGCAAGTGGCTCAGAAATAGCATGAGGACCCAGAGTTAGTAAAAATTGCCAGGACTGTTCAGTCAGGCAAGGACAGTGAGTTCAGATTCGACAATAAGGGGATCCTCCGCTATGGGAGTCGATTGTGTGTACCAGATGACATAGGGCTAAAAGGAGACATTATGAGGGAGGCTCATAATGCAAGATACAGCATTCACCCCGGAGCCACCAAAATGTATCAGGATCTGAAGAAAGTTTATTGGTGGCCAGCTATGAAGAGAGAAGTGGCACAGTTTGTGTCAGCCTGCGAAGTTTGTCAGAGGGTGAAGCTGGAACATCAGAAGCCGGCTGGAATGCTTAACCCGCTACCTATTCCAGAGTGGAAATGGGAGAATATAGCTATGGATTTCGTAGTGGGGTTACCGGCGACGTCCAACAGATTGGACTCCATATGGGTGATTGTGGACAGACTCACCAAATCTGCTCACTTCATCCCTGTCAGGAGTGGCTATTCTGTGGCCAATAGGCGCAGGTGTACGTTGATGAGATAGTCAGACTGCATGGGGTTCCTGTTTCTATTGTGTCAGATAGAGGGCCCCAGTTCACCTCCAGGTTTTGGCGGAGTCTGCAGGATGCCATGGGTACTAGGTTGGATTTCAGCACTGCCTTCCATCCACAGACAGACGGACAGTCAGAGAGGACCATCCAGACCATAGAAGATATGCTGAGAATGTGTGTGCTGGACTTTGGCGGTTCTTGGAGGCAACATCTACCTTTGGTGGAGTTTGCCTACAATAACAGCCATCATGCTAGCATTGGGATGGCCCCATATGAAGCTTTATATGGAAGGAAGTGCAGGTCACCTGTTTGCTGGGAGGAAGTTGGAGAAAAGGCCTTGGCAGGGCCTGAACTAGTAGAGATCACCAGCAGGGTGGTACCCTTAATCAGAGAGAGAATCAAGACAGCTGCAAGCAGATAGAAGAGTTATGCAGACATCCGCAGAAGACTAGTAGAGTTTCAGGAGGGGGATCTGGTATTGCTTAAGGTGTCTCCAATGAAAGGAGTGGTTCGGTTCGGGAAGAAAGGTAAGCTGGCTCCGCGGTACATCGGACCCTTTGAAGTCTTGCAAAGGATTGGGAGTGTATCGTACAAGCTGGACTTACCTGCTTCAATGGAGAGAATCCATCCGGTTTTCCATGTTTCTATGTTGAGAAAATTCGTGTCAGATCCGGGCAAGGTTCTTAATGAACCTGATGTGGAGATCCAAGAGGATCTCACCTATGTTGAGCAGCCAGTACGGATCCTAGACACCCAAATCAGGAAGCTGAGAAACAAGGAAATCCCGATGGTGAAAGTCCTGTGGAACCACCACAATATAGAAGAATGCACTTGGGAGACACGGGAGTCTATGCTCCGGCAATATCCTCATCTCTTTTAAGGTTAGTCTTTATGTGTTTTATGTATATGTGGTAATGATTATGTGCATGTGCTAGTTGAGGAACATTCGGGGACGAATGTTCTTAAGGGGGGGAGAATGTAATACCCGGCTAGACTCCGGTATCGGAATTCCTACCGTCCGGTGGAATCTCGGATGTCGGAAATCCCTAGAAGGGTAGAATCATATTTTTGTAAAACATTTTCATGTTTTTAATGGTTTTAAGTATGAAATTAAATGAGTTTTTGCATGAAGAGTCCTTGGAGGAAAACCCAGGTTCGGCCGCCGAAAGTCAAGTTCGGCCGCCGAACATTGCATGGATGCGGAGGCACTTTCGACCCCCGAACGTGGCCTGGCCAGCCACCTATAAATGGGGCACTTAGCCGAAATGGGCGAGTTTTCTCTCATTTTCGGCCACAGCAAGCTTCCGACCTTCCTCTTGCAAATCTTGTGTTCTTCCTCCAAATCTCTTCCATTTTTCTTGAGTTTTAAACTCACATTTGCAAGTTTGAGCATTTAAACCAAGTTTTGGAGCTTTGGGAACTCAGGAGCTCATTTTCGTGGATCTCCAAGTTTAGGTCGTCTCCCTCTCGATCTTCAAGAGGTAAGAGCCGATCTTAAGCTCCTTATGTGTTTTAAGTAAGTTTTATGCAAGATCTATGGGTAGAAATGCATGTTAGGTTATATGTTGAGTTTATGGGTTATATTGATGTTTTAAACAATGTGTGTGGATTTTGTGTGTTTGAAGTGTTGTAGACGGGGTATATGCATGTTTGAGGCCCCTAGGAACTTGTATGCATGCTTTGGTTGAAAAATATGCATGTTTGGAAGGTTTGGAGATGAAATGTGCAAAGGGAGCCAAGTTTCTGTCCTTTGGCAGAAACCAGGTTCGGCAGCCGAAGGTACTTTCGGCCGCCGAACATGGCTGGGGAGGCAGGCCTTTCGGCTGCCGAAGTTGCCCCCGAAGAGAGACTTTCGTCTCTGTCTGGCACTTTCGGCCGCCGAAGGTGCCGCCGAACTTGTATGCATGCTTTGGTTGAAAAATATGCATGTTTGGAAGGTTTGGAGACGAAATGTGCAAAGGGAGCCAAGTTTCTGCCCTTTGGCAGAAACCAGGTTCGGCAGCCGAAGGTACTTTCGGCCGCCGAACATGGCTGGGGAGGCAGGCCTTTCGGCTGCCGAAGTTGCCCCCGAAGAGAGACTTTCGTCTCTGTCTGGCACTTTCGGCCGCCGAAGGTGCCGCCGAACCTACCTGAGTTTCGTCTCTGTCTGGGACTTTCGGCCGCCGAAGGTGCAGCCGAAAGTGCCCTGTTCAGCCATTTCATGCATATTTTCATGTGATGTTTTCATGGTATTCTAGGGGGGTTTTGGGGGATATATTAGAGTTATGTTTATGTGTGTTTGGTCCCTCATTGGAGTCCACCTGTGTAGGTTCGGACCCGAGGAACCAAGGACCCCAGCAGTGAGCCAGCTGCTACAGAGTTTCTCAGAGTCAGCCAGAGGTGAGTGGAACTAAACTTAACCTTTTAAATTAAGAAATGAAATGCTTTTATCATGCTTCATGCATCATGATCATATTATAGGTTGTTGCACTAGAATTCACGAATATGTCGCATTACATTGTTGTGATAGATGTTAGTGGATGGACATTAGGATGATTCATTAGCCTTCTGAATACGAAGTCCTGTGGTGCCCATAATAGGGCCGGGCAATACGAAGTCCTGTGGTGCCCATAATAGGGCCGGGCATGGAGTTGAGGGATTTTTGAATCAGTCCATCCGTGGTGTGATTTGTTTGCGCAGTGACGCATTTCATGATAGCATGTTTTAAATATTCCTTTTTATAGTTCTACTCACTGGGCATCTAGCTCACCCCTCTCCCCTAACCCCCAGGTTTGCAGGTACGGGATAGATAGAGAAGGCAAGAAGAGAAAAAGAAAGTCAAATGCATGTAATAGTTAGATGGTGGACATGACAATTGTATTATGATGATATGTAAAAATATTCAGTATGTTATGTAATGAGGTTATTGAGGATAGAGTTGTGCTTGACCATAGTATATTGTTAATCCCTTTTGTATGTACATGATCTTATGTTATGATGTTTATGTAAACTAACTCAACACAGGTTGTTTTGCCTTTAAGGCTTGATGAGATCCCATAGAGGGACTATGTTATGTATATGTTCAGAGTATGCACAGGTTGAGTTAGTTGGTGACAGTACGTGTGAAGAAAAGTTTTAATTTTTATGTATGTTGTTGATCATGTATGGGATTATACAGGTTTTCAGGTTGTATGTTTGGCTTGCTACGGGTCCCGGCGGCCTTAAGTCGACCCGGATCCTAGCGCCGGTAGCGGTCCGATTTTCGGGTCGTTACACATTTGCTCTATTATCTATGTTTCTAATCGCATTCGTTAGTTAGGGGTATAGTAGAGCAACCTTCTGGAAGATATCTTTGCTTTGTTCTTTATCAAGTTGTGTGACGGGGCACCCCTAACCAAAGAATGTGATTAGAAACATAGATAATAGAGCGAAGGTTACTCTACCACACCTCTAACCAACCAATGTGATTAGAAACATAGATAATCAAGTGAAGGTTACTCTACTACACCCCTAACCAACCAATGTGATTAGGAACATAGATAATCAAGCGATTTCAACTTCGAGAACGTCACGAGAAATTCTTGATAAGTTAACTAAGCATGGAGAAGATCCATATTAGAATGCCATAAGGTTAAACCTTAATAAGTTGCTAAATAATGGAGAAGAACTAAATATTATTCATAACGTCATCTTTTATTCATTGGGTAATTGTGGCTGTCACCTTAAGGGGTGTTTTTATAGCCTCCAAACTCTAATTCTATTGTAGGAATGTGTAATTACAATATAGAAAGAGTATCTAGTTAAATAGTCAAACCTAGATTACATTAAATATCATTTTTCTAAATTATCTTGGAGAAATCTCCTTTCTAAATGAGCTGCAAGAATTTGACTTTTAATATAGGTCAAATTAATTTAAAATAAATCTCACAAAATACTAAAAATACCAAAATAACAAAATTGGCCTAAATGCAATTTGGCCATACATGCATTACGCGATCTGAAATTGTATTGCGTATCCACACGTGTTGAAGTGTATATTGCTTATTTCCTTATTTTCCCATAATTTCCAAATATAGTTCTCATCTCATAATTCTTGAATTAAGCGATGGTAGCTTGATTTGTCATGATTTGGAGTTTTTCATTTTAAATCTTTGAAGTATCGTGTTATTTCCTTGCTTGTATCACTTAGCACTATAAAAAGCGGACATTCTAATGTATCTGGAGGGAATCTCATCTCATCTCATCTCTCATTCTTAGCCATGAACATGTGTGGCTAAATTTCTTCTTTTCAGTTAAAGGATAATTAAAGTTTCACTTCAATTGGTTGTGAGATTTATGTGATTCTATTGTTTCCTCAATTATTCTTGGTATTTATATTATTTCTATATTTATTGCTTACTATTATTTTGTTGGTTGTTGTATTAAGGCGCCATTACTCAATTGATAGAATGATATATTGTTATTCAGGTTAATTAAATTCGTAATTGTTTAGTTAAACTGAAATAAGTAGTGAATTAGGTTGCGTAAAACCTTCCTAAGGAATAGTATAATTTAACTTAAATAAACCGAGCGTCTCGCGTTTGTTAGTTAGAATCAGATCCTTTTAATGCTTAATGCGATAATTGGATTAAATCCTAGGAGCGTCTCCTACAGTTGTCCAAGAGTTAGAGCTAGTTAACGAAGTCTCTTAGCTAGTTTAAAATCTAAGAAATGATTGGATACCTAAAGCATCTTCGATATCTATAACTGATTTATCAATAATTAAATTGAGATTATTTTATATCTATAATCAACAAAAAAAATTGAAACTAAAATTATTCTTTTGACTGAATGTTTCTCATCTTGGTTCTTTCTCTTCTTTCTTTGAATTGATTTTATTTATTTCTTTACATTCAAAACCTCCCCCATTTTATTTTATTTTATTTTTATTTCTTGTTCATTCAATAAAATTAATTTACTTACCAGTCTCTGTGGGATCTGTTAGTGTATTTGCCCTAGGCCATTATCTTGGACCTTTTTGTATGTCGTTTTGGTTATAAATAAAAGAGGTTTTTACTATTATTATTATTTGTTTGCATGTTACATAATAATGATTAATATCGCTGGTTACTTATTATTATGTTGAAAATAATAAAATATAATTAGTATGGTTATTGATTGATAATCATGAGATGATTATGTGACTCGCGGTTGTCCAAGCCGGTAAAAAATAATCTTTCTGGTTATCAACAATTTTACAACTGTAGATAGTGGTGAAAGGATTGAATCCGCAGGGAATTGAGAACTTACCTATTTTTCTTATCAAGACCAAGAGAATTAACTGAAACAAAAATAAACTGAAAGAGAAACAAACTGAAACGAGATAAACGGAAAGCAAAACAAACTGAAAGCGAAATAAACTGAAAGAGAAATAAACGGAAAGCAAAATAAACTGAAAGCGAAATAAACTGAAAGTAAAATAAACTGAAAGCAAAACAAACTGAAACGAGATAAAACTGAAACCAACTAAACTGAAAGTAAAATGAGGGGTTTGAGATTGATTTAATTGATCTAAAACTGAAAGCAATAAAGTAAAGCAAATAATAAAAATAAAGAGAAATCAATAATAAGAAAGATCTAGTTGAAGAATTGGATCCACTTCAGTTGTTTGGATTGATCATTGAAACTTATGTTCTTTTGATTGATTCAATAGATTAGTTATGGAGATGGAAAACGCTCCTCACCGCCATGTCTCTCCTTATGATTAAACCAATTAGGGAACGTCCTCTAATTAATTATTAATTAACAAATTGCCAAGGAACGTCCTTGGGCCTTAGGCATCAAACAATTATTAACTGCATGAAGAAAGAGAGAGATCCAATCCTAGCTACTCAAACGCATGAGATGTTGCTAGATCATACAATTTCCTTAGTTTTCACACCAAATGTTCTTATGTTTGAATAATTCAAGCAATTATGGACTTAAAATTATCCAAACTAATAATATATTCCCTTGCAATCAATAATCAAGTGGCCAATTTGATCAAAATAACAAAGCAATAATAGAATCAAGCATGAACTGTATGAATATTGAATAACCAAAAGACAAACAATGTGTGTTCAGATCTCACAATCCATACAATAACTTTAGTTTCAACCAATCTTCAACTAGAATAAAAGGTTTCAGCCACTCATGGCTGAAACAAAAACCAAAAAATAAAGAAAGGAAGAAGAAGAGATGGTATCACTTGCAATCCCGTAGGTGTGTCCAAGGTGGTGTGTCCAAGAGAGAGTAGAAAAAGCATGGGGAGGCTCCTTATGTGTCTTTTTATAGTTGAAAGTGTTGTCCTAGGTCCTTACTTGCTACCCAAGAGGCTGCTTACTGCCCAAGTTGTGTCTGAAAATGAAAGAATCGCGTTGCAAGGTCTTCAGAAGGAAGGAGGCGCGCGGATTGGCTCTTCAGAAGGAAGGTGTGCGCGCGGATGGATGTGTATAAGGGAAAGATATTTTGTCCAGTCTTTCCTTTTTAGGTGGAGCTTTCGTTTGAATTTTGAATGCTGAATGCAGAAGAGGCAAGTGCGTTTTATTGAAATCTTGCTGCCTAAATAGGAAGATCTGACTGCTGCAGTGTGTGCACATCTTTGAATGAGGAAAGAAAGATCTGCGATTTGAATTTCAAATAATCTTCTGACGGAGCTTTCCTTATTTGCTTTTACTTCTGCACTTTATTTATTTGAAAACTTTCCTTTTCTGAAAACTTTCCTTATTTGAAAACTTTCCTTTTCTGGCACTTTCCATTTTTGGCACTTTTTGGCAATTTTAAGAGCATTTTCACCAGATTGTCTCTTTACACCTATCTTCTGTAAAATAAGATCAAAACCACAAAATTAGGCAGAAATGGTATAAATAAACATCAATAACATTAGGTTAAAATGGGCTAAATTATGCTTTATCAAATATCCCCACACCTAGCCTTTTGCTTGTCCTCAAGCAAATAAACATAGTCAAGCAAGCTCTCTTTGCTACTTAATCCTTATTTCCACTTAAACTCTTACTCTAGACCCCTAATTTGAAGCATTGCAGTGAAGAATATATGCATCAAGGTTACTCACCTTCTTTCCTTCTTTCCCTTTACTTACCATGGCTAGGATTTGTTTTCTTCAAGAGAGAGATTATACATGCATATATTATTTGTTCAATTAAGACTCTTTCTAGTTTTTAGAGTGACTTGCCCTTACCTTGAAGTACTATATTCAGCCTTTTGCACATTAATATTGCTTGAAAAAGTCACCAACCTTTTGACGTGAAGGTACATATTGGTGATACCCACCCCCAGTTACTCAGTTGGTCACCTGTTCAAATGGCTACTAGCTATGTTCATAGTCTTTCAACCATTGGAACAGTTTTCAATTTGTGCTCATGAAGTCTAGGCCATTGCCGAATTCCTTTAATCAATGCATTTGGGCAAATCAACACCAATTGCTAAAATAAGTCATGTTAAGTTCATTCACACATCATTCAATTCATTCTCTCTAATGAGTGTCATTAATACATTTTTCACTATGGCAAGCTCAAAGATTCAATTCAAAAGGCAATTTCCAAACATGAATACAACTCACTGCAATTGATTCAACATAAGTTTAAAGAGTCATCACATCAATGGAGTCATAGAAAGAAAGCTCATCCAACATAGCTTATGATTTTGAGTAAAGCAAATAAAAAAGAAGAAGACTCTGGTTGTGTGTGTTATTGAAAGTAAAAATGAAAAATTGAAAAAAAATTACACTGAAAAAAAAAACAAAAATTCAAACTGAAAATCAAAGCAAAAATAAACAAAAATAAAGATTCAGAAATATGCACCCCCACACCTAAATCATGCATTGTCCTCAATGTATTGAAAAAATTAAAATGCAAAAGAAAACTGAGTACTCCCCTAGGTGTGGTGTGCATGGTGCGATCCACTTGATCAAGCCTCAAGTAACTAGGGAAGGGAAAAGAGTCCCAACGGAATTGAGTAGAAAGTGTAGCACTCCTTTTGATTTGGTCATAACCCATCCTATTTTTTCCATGTACTCATGAAATAACATGATTAGCTTCTCCTCTTTCAGATGAGGTGTGCCTCTAGCCCTTATGTTTGCATTTTTTAGATGATTGGGAAGCACTTTGAATTTCAATTCATGTTTCTCCATGTGTAGCTACAATTTAGTAATGAATTTAGGTAAAATAAACTCTACCTTATCCGGAGGTTTAGGCAGGCATTGATCCGCATGCTCCTTTAGTTTAGGTGCTTGGAATACCATTTGTTCCTTGTGAGCATGGACTATTTGTGTTGAATCTATGGCTGAATTGGTTTCAGTTTGCTCCTTCTGCGCAAGATTGGTCTGCAATGGAAGGCTGGAAGGAGTTTCATGCGATGGAAGCTGAAGAGGTGCGATTGGAAGTGTTGCAGGACTGTCCTGCGCAAGGCCTGTTTGAAATGGGAGAATGGTGGGATTGTCCTGCGATGGAAGCTGAAGAGATTCGGTTTGGATTTCCTCTGTCTATGCAAGGCTCTTCTACGAACTCATCTGAAGAGGTGCGATTGAGCTTTCTTCATTCTGCGCATGGCTATAGTCCATCTGTTGGATGCAACAGTCAGTTTCTTTCAGTTCTGGCTCTTTCTGGCTCTCTTCCCTATATAGATCATTGTTTAGTATATCATCTTGATTTATATCAAAAACAACTTTGCTCAAACAATCAATGATATCTAAACTATCAACAAGTCCTGTTTGACTGGTTTGTTTGGACAAACAATATTCTGGTTGTGTTTCTTCAGCAGCTTGTTCTTGTACTTTGAACTTTCATCATTTGTCTCATCATCTTGAAACTCTTCCTCTCTTCTTAACATGATTGCACTCATTGAGGTGGTCATTTGATCCACCTGCTGTTGGAGGCTTTGCACAGAAATTGCCATTGTCTCTATCATCTTCTCAAGGTGCTGGTTGGAACTTGGAGGTGCTTCTTGGGCTTGATCTCCTTGATAATTTTGGTAGTCGTTAGCCCATGTATAACTTAAGTCTAGATAGTCTCCCCAACCTGGATTGTATGTATTATAGTATGGATCATGTCTAGGCTGTTCATAGAATCCTCCAAATGTATGTCTAGGCTGACTATTGAATCCTCCAAATGCATGCACTGGTTGGTCATACTCATAAAGTGTAGGACATTGATCAGTTGGATGTTCTACATATGCGCAAATCCCACATGGCCTAGGTGGCTGGGATGCTTGAGCCTGTTGAGCTAGTTCTATGGAAAAATCTTTCATAACAGATGTGAGTTCAGAAAGTTGAGAATAGAGAACAGATGTACTTACCTCATCCATGATTCAGATCTGCGATGGTGACTTGCTTTGGTTAAAGGATGGGCAATCTGAATGGTGAAGAGAAGGTGAGTGTAATGACCCAGAAACCGGACCGCTACCGGCGCTAGGATTCAAATCGACTTAAGGTTTCTGGAACCCGTAGCAAGCCTAACATACATCCTGTACATCTGATAAAATCCCATACATGATCATACATTTTCATAAAAACTTTAAACTTTTCATATACCAAGCTTGACCTGTGCATGTATCATAACTGTATACATAAAACCCCTTACTGGAGCCCTCATCAATGCTCCAGTTGGGTCAACATCTCATATATCAAGCCTGGTTCAACATATCTCATCATTAAAATATTTGCATAAAGATCATGTACAACAAGGATTTATAATAAACATTAGGGCCAAGCACAATATTAATCCTCATTACATTACTTTACATTACATTACATGTCCATTACAACTCTATTACATGACATAGCCATTACCCTTGCTGAATTCCTGCTATCTCTGACCTTGCAAACCTGGGGGTTAGGGGAAAAGGGTGAGCTACAAAAGCCCAATGAGCAGAACAGTAAAAATGGTTCATTAAACATATGTTTTCATGAAATGCATCACATCACAAACAATTCACATCAAGGATGGACTTGTCACCAATAGCCCTCTACATAATCCAATGTGCCCGGCCCACAATGGGAGCTCCTCAGGACTTTCGCTTAACATATAATATCATAACATATCCATCTGTGTCAGGGGCGTAGAATGGACCTCGACCTGGACTTTCCCTTACTCTGTGCCAGGGGCGTAGAATGGGCTTCGACCTGGACTTCCATATCATATCATATCATATCATATCATATCAAGGGCCAATGGGTCATCCAACATCCATCCACATCAACATCATATTATGCAATGCGTCATATTCGTGAATTCTAATGCAATACAACCTATTACATACATGGGCATTCATGATGCATGAACATGCTTAAAAGTTTAATTGCTTTGAAATAAAAAGAGTTGTGTTCTATTCACCTCTGGCTGATACTCAACTGACTATGGAGCAGCTAACTCACTGCTGATCACCTCGGTTCCTCAGGTCCGATCCTATACAGGTGGACTCAAATGAGGGACCAAACATACTTTATAAGGACTCTAAACATCTCCCCAAAAACCCCCTAAAACACTATAAAACATGCATGCAAAACAGGCAAGGGAAGGCTGGACAGGGGACTTTCAGCGGCAGGTTCACTGCCGAAGGTCCCTACAGATCCGAAAGTCGGGGTCCTTCGGAGGCAGGTTCGGTGGCCGAAGGTCCTCCACATATCCGAAAGTCAGGGACTTTAGGGGGCGGGTTCGACGATCGAAACTCCCTTTCAGAGCCGAAAGTGCATGTTTTCGGGGGCAAGTTAGGCGGCCAAAAGGCTGCCTCCCAAGCAGGTTCGGCAGCCGAACCTAGGCTCCCCAGAAAGGCAGAACCCACACAAACTCATGCATTTCAGCCCCACAACTCTCAAATCCTATCTGCCAACTTCCCATAGCATGCAAACACACTCCAACATACATAAGGGGTATAAAACTAGCCTAAACCCTAACAAACAACATCATAAACATCACATTTTCATACATTTAACAATAAACCAACATAAACCCTAACATTTTACAACTAGCCTAAACATGCATCAAAACCCTCAACCCCTTCTTAAAACTTATTCAAAACATGAACAAAGGTATGGATCTACACTTACCTCTTGAAGATCGAGGGTAGACGTGACCCAAACTTGGAGATTAGGAGAAAGGGTCTCCGGAGGTCTCCAAACTTCAAAACTTCGATTTTGAGCTTAAAAACTTCGAAACAAGATAAAAGCTTGTCAAAAAACTTGTACGATTTAAAGGAAATCATAAAATCAACCAAAGGAGAGCGAAATCTCACCTATGCCCGAAAATAAAGAGAGAAAACTCGCCCATTTTCGGACAAGGGGCCCTTTATAGGTGGTTGGCCAAACCACCTTCGGGGGCCAAAGGTGCTCCCGCAAGAGAGCCATGTTCGGCGGCCGAACCTGGGCTCTTCCTCCATGGTGTTTTCTTTCAAAACTCAATTTTATTTCTTCATTAAAACCATAAAAGCATTAAAAACATTTTATGAAGACCTTATTTTACCCTTCTAGAAGGCTTCGACGTCCGAGAAATTCTGGATTCCAACGGAGATTCCGCCGGAAGGTAGGAATTCCGATGTCGGGGTCTAGCCGGGTATTACAGTGAGATGTACGATGGAGATGTTTCAGAGGTGGGATCTGCGATGGTGGCTACTTCAGAGGCAGATTCGGTGGTGCTTTGTTCCTGATTTCGTCCTGAAAGAAAAAATAAATTAGTTGAATCAATTCCCCGGCAACGGTGCCAATTTTTGACTCGCGGTTATTGAAGCCGGTCAAAAATAACCTTTCTGGTTATCAATAATTTCACAACTGTAGATAGTGGTGGAAGGATCGAATCCACAGAGAATTGAGAACTTACCTATTTTTCTTATCAAGACTAAGAGAATTAACTGAAACAAAAATAAACTGAAAGAGAAATAAACTGAAACGAGATAAATGGAAAGCAAAACAAACTGAAAGCGAAATAAACTGAAAGAGAAATAAATGGAAAGCAAAATAAACTGAAAGCGAAATAAACTGAAAGCAAAATAAACTGAAAGCAAAACAAACTGAAACGAGATAAAACTGAAACCAACTAAACTGAAAGTAAAATGAGGGGTTTGAGATTGATTTAATTGATCTAAAACTGAAAGCAATAAAGTAAAGCAAATAATAAAAATAAAGAGAAATCAATAATAAGAAAGATCTAGTTGAAGAATTGGATCCACTTCAGTTGTTTGGATTGATCATTGAAACTTATGTTCTTTTGATTGATTCAATAGATTAGTTATGGAGATGGAAAACGCTCCTCACCGCCATGTCTCTCCTTATGATTAAACCAATTAGGGAACGTCCTCTAATTAATTACTAATTAACAAATTGCCAAGGAACGTCCTTGGGCCTTAGGCATCAAACAATTATTAACTGCATGAAGAAAGAGAGAGATCCAATCCTAGCTACTCAAACGCATGAGATATTGCTAGATCATACAATTTCCTTAGTTTTCACACCAAATGTTCTTATTTTGAATAATCCAATCAATTACGGACTTAAAATTATCCAAACTAACAATATATTACCTTACAATCAATAATCAAGTGGCCAATTTGATCAAAATAACAAAGCAATAATAGAATCAAGCATGAACTATATGAATATTGAATAACCAAAAGACAAACAATATGTGTTCAGATCTCACAATCCATAAAACAACTTTAGTTTCAACCAATCTTCAACTAGAATAAAAGGTTCAGCCACTCATGGCTGAAACAAAAACCAAAAAATAAAGAAAGGAATAAGAAGAGATGGTATCACTTGCAATCCCGTAGGTGTGTCCAAGGTGGTGTGTCCAAGAGAGAGTAGAAAAAGCATGGGGAGGCTCCTTATGTGTCTTTTTATAGTTGAAAGTGTTGTCCTAGGTCCTTACTTGCTACCCAAGAGGCTGCTTACTGCCCAAGTTGTGTCTGAAAATGAAAGAATCGCGTTGCAAGGTCTTCAGAAGGAAGGAGGCGCGGATTGGCTCTTCAGAAGGAAGGTGTGCGCGCGGATGGATGTGTATAAGGGAAAGATATTTTGTCCAGTCTTTCCTTTTTAGGTGGAGCTTTCGTTTGAATTTTGAATGCTGAATGCAGAAGAGGCAAGTGCGTTTTATTGAAATCTTGCTGCCTAAATAGGAAGATCTGACTGCTGCAGTGTGTGCACATCTTTGAATAAGGAAAGAAAGATCTGCGATTTGAATTTCAAATAATCTTCTGACTGAGCTTTCCTTATTTGCTTTTGCTTCTGCACTTTCCTTATTTGAAAACTTTCATTTTCTGAAAACTTTCCTTATTTGAAAACTTTCCTTTTTTGGCACTTTCCATTTTTGGCACTTTTTGGCAGTTTTAAGAGCATTTTCATCAGATTGTCTCTTTACACCTATCTTTTGTAAAATAAGATCAAAATCACAAAATCAGGCAGAAATGGTATAAATAAACATCAATAACATTAGGTTAAAATTGGCTAAATTATGCTCTATCATTATGTATATGTTAATATAATTCAATAATCATAGATACTTGTTAGAGAACAAAGTATTGGATGGACCCACACTGAGATCACTACATGGGTTATTGTCATAAGTGAATCTCAAAGTAGTTATTTCTTAATCCTTTGACTTGATATTGTCATAGTTTCCAACATAAGGACTGTTATGTTTTGACATAATCAAACATTGTCTTTAATCGGACAATCATAAAGGTTATGATTGAGCATAATAGAAATTATGTAGAGGATATTGAACAATCAAGATAGAATTTGTCCCTCTCTTTGAGAGAGATATCTTCTGGGCCCCTCGATAAGTGAGACTGAGAAATGCATAGTCGTGCTCAAATGAATTGATAGTGTGATCAATATCATTTGAAAATATCAGTCTACTTAGAGATTGAGAAATCATAAGTTTGAACATTATAAGTTTGACATTGACCATGACTTATGTTCAAACTAGATATCGTGTGATAAAGGGATTAATACCTATTTAATATGCTTTATTGGACTATCGATCCTCATATTAATTGGGTAGTCATAATATCTTGCTAGAGACCGCTTATGATTTATGGGCCTTGTGGGACTGGGCCTATTGCCAATTAATATGAGCCTATTGGGTCACACACAAAAGAACGTTGTTGATGTGTTATATTAATGGACTAAAAGCCCATTAGTTTAATTAATAATAATAACATCTTTATTATTATTAATATTAAATATTATTATGAGATAATAATATTTAAAAGATCTGCAGTCTATCTGTAACTGTTACAGATAAAAGATTCTTTGGTTTTTCTTATTTCTATAAACTATCACATAAGATATTAGAGTATCTGTGAGATTGTAATAGTAGGTTATGCACACAACTCTTTTGCGAAAAGAAGTGTGGGAAAACTGAAAGACTTAAAACGTATATAACTCCTGCTGCGAATTGTGAGGGAGACGTTTTTTTGAGAATTTGTTTTGAAGCTGCAGATTGAAATACATAGCATATCCATCAGAGAGAGCTAGCACTCTAGAAGGATAAGAGACGTTCGTGTGTATACCATAGCGGGTGTTCGTTGAAAAAGCAGCACCTTGAATCCAGGATTGTATCTTCTCGTCGTGTCTAACAGTTTAGTAGCTTATCCTTCCTTTCGAATTAAACGAAACACACGGATTCCAGGAAGGAAATCAGATATTTTAATTTTTCCGCTGCGTGTTTGGATTGCAGTAAATCTCTGAATTTCCTAACAGAATCGACTCTGCTTACCACTATCACAAGTTTTATTTTAAAGCATAAATTTATTTTTGGTAGTTTCGACGCCCATTAGCTTTTGTTAAAGAGCACCTTATTTCAGATAATGTGCTCATTAATTATGATATCATGCATAGTTTGAATTTGAAGAGAAAAGGAAAAAAATTTGGAATAGCCATCAAACTTGATATTAGTAAAGCTTATGAGTGCATCGAATGGTCCTTTCTCCAACATATGCTTCAATGCTTTAATTTTCACAACGAATGGGTCTCTTGGAAAATGCAATGTGTCACCTCTGTGAGCTTTTCTATTCAACTCAATGGGCAAATCTTCAGTCATTTTTCTCCTTCTAGGGGAATTAGGCAAGGAGATCCTCTATCTCCTTGCCTTTTTCTTTTCGTGGTGGAAGACTTATCACATGCAATCAAGAGCTTACCGCTTCATGGCATCTCAACCTCACGGTATGATCCTTTTATGACATATTTATTTTTTACAGATGATTTGATCTTGTTCTCTAGTGCTTCCTTGGTTCAGGCTCAACTTATCAATTGAATCCTACATGACTATCCTTTGGCTAGTAGACAATAAGTCAATTTGAGCAAATCAGCTATTGCTTTCAATTCCAACACCCCTCATTCGGTAAAGCAACAAATCTCCTCGTTTTTGAATATTTCTAATATGGACTTTCAAGACAGATTCCTTGGTTTGCCTTCCCATTTTCCAAAATCTAAGCATAAAGCCTTAAATTTTATTTGTGAGCGTGTAGAGCAAAGGTATTCAGGTTGGAAAGAGAAATTGTTATCTAAGGGAGGTAAAGAAGTTCTCATCAAAGTGATTGCTTCCCAGCTTATGCTTATTTTTTGCTTCCCATCAAAGTGATTGCTTCCCATCAAAGTGATCGCATTATAGAGTCCAAAAGGCATCCGTTGGCATGTAGGGAATGGAGAGCTCATTTTTTGCAAGAAAGATTGTTAGATTCCCAGCTTATGTCCCTTTAGATCTTAAGTGAATCAGAATCATCAACCTTCGGTATCTCGAGTGTCTCAGCTTTTGGACTCTATAATGCGAAGCTAGAACATTCAAACTCTTCAAGTAAATTTTCTTCCCGAAGACATAAGCCATATTCTGTGAATCCCCATTAGTACCTTCAGTAGGGAGGATCAGCTAGTCTGACATTTTGACATGACCACTTACTCTATACGTTCTGGTTATCAAGTTGCAAGGAGGCTACATCTTTCTAATTCACAAACCCACTAGGGTAATCCGGGTCCGATTTCTGTGGTGAACAATTTCACTTTTTGGAATAATTTTTGGAAGCTGCAACGGCCTAGCAAGATAAAGATTTTTTCCTATGGTTATTTTTGTCTGAAAGGCTCCCTTGTAAAGTTCTTCTTAATCACATATTATCTCATGTTGCACCAGATTGTTGCTTTTGTGGTGAAAGAGAAACCATTGTGCATATCTTCTTTCATTGTCCTATTGCTACTTCAATTTGGATTCAATCCCCTTAGGGAATCCGATTAACTCTTCTTATGGGCTCAGCAATGATTGATATATGGAAAGAAATAGAGAGACTTTTGTCTTCACATTCGGAAAAGTAACCTTCTGTTGCAGCTCATAGGCTTCCTCCTTTGGCAGATTTGGAAGAATAGAAATGATAAGACCTTCAATCAGACGTGTAGACCTGTTACTGATCTCATAGCCGTAGCCATTCGCTACCAAGAGGACTTTTCTGCTACTTGTTTATCCTCCTCTTCTTCTAACATCCCCTCTCCTACTCAATCGGATGTGATCCAACAATAGTTATGTCCTCCTTTAGTGTTAATTAAGATCAATTTTGATGCAACATCTAATATTCCAAATAATGTGCGTGCTTTTGCTGTCTTCGCTCGCAATTTTTATGATGGTATTATAGACTGGAGTTGTCATTTGTGAAATTCTTATTCAGATCCCTTACTTCTTAAAAGCCTCGCTTATCAAAAAGCTGTTTAGTTGGCCATCAAAAGAGGTTTCTATAGGATCATTGCTGAAGGGGATTCGCTTACGGTCAACAATGCTTGTTATGGTTACTCCCTTCCTTTGTTAATTGAAGATGTGATTACAGAGATTTTGTCGTTAGCTAATCAGGTTGGAGATATCAGTTTTTCTTTATTAGGAGGAGTAGCAATCAAGCTACTCACTTTCTTTGCAAAAAGTTCATTAGTGATGCTTCTTTTAGATATAATTCTTATACTTAGATGAACTTTGTATCTCATAATTTGCCTATTTGAGACTTTTTAATGGATTTAACTTTCAGAGAAAAAATTTCCTCTTGAATTCTCCCAAAATAATTTGATATATTTATCACAATACTATTATACACAATAAATAGTGTCTTTAACATCATTGACAAAATTTTTCTCCAACTTAGGTTGAAACTTTTCTTTCTTTTGCACTATATCACGCCGGGTAAAAGTCTCTTTCCACAATAGAGAAAGTTCTTCTCTACAATTAGACAAAATTTCTCTATCTGATGGGCGAAACCAAATAATCTTTCTACCATATTTATGTTAGACTTTTTAATACTAATATATTAAGAAGTTTATCCAGTTTAGAGATAATAAAAAAAAAAAAATTAAATAGGTCTTCTGCTCTAATTAGAGAAAAAGTTCTAGTATGATTTTTTTATCACAATTATAACAAATTTATTATAATTAATATCATTATATATTTTTGTAATATTTGAAAATATACTTATAATCATAATTAATCCATTAAATATTTAAATTAAAATTATAATATATTAAACATTTGAACTTAACCAACACTTAATGAGTTAAAACATCAATTAGTCATATTATTTATGATTTACTTTAAGAAAAAAAAAATTAATTGTATTCTAAATTTTTATAAATGGACAATGTTAGATAAGAGAAATTTTATTATTTTATAAAAAATTAATTATTAATTGTATTCTAAATTTTTATAAATTGAGGATGTTAGATAAGAGAAATTTTATTATTTTATAAAAAATTAGAGTATAATTGATAAAATGTAGAATAAATTAAGCAATATATTGAAATATTTTTATTTTTTTGAAAAATTGTAATTGACATGGTTAATTTATGTTTTATTTGTTATTAATTTTGTAAGTTTAGTTATTGAATATATTATAAGTTTATTTCAAATATTTAATGTGTTAATCTCAAATAGTATATATACATATTTAAATATATATTTAAATTTATGCAGAATATTCTAAAAAATAATTTGAAGTTTTACATAATCATATTCAATTATATATAAAATGGAGAAACAGTTAAAATTAAAATTTTATAGTTATACTTAATTTAAAATTCTCTAATTGTATTGAATTAGACTAGGTTGAATTTCCATTTAAATTAATCTAACTAGGCAGTCTTGTATGGTTTTAGTGACTATAAGTATATTTTACAATATAGTTTTTAAGGTTGTTAAAATTCACAACATAATCAATACTTTTTAATAAGAAATAATTTATTTTTTAAAATTTTATTTATTAAAAAATTATTTTATTAAATTTATTCTAGTCCACCATAAATTGAAAAATTCAATCCAAATATAAAAGACTAAATATTATAAATATTAATGCTTCTGGGCAAGAGGTAGATTTCCAAAAATCATCTTTATTATTTAGCCGTAGTGTTAGCCAAGCAGCACAAAATCATTTTAGTAACTATTACATGTCCCCCTTCTTGTGGTGCCTTTTATTAGAACTTATCTTGGTTTGCATCTTTTATTGGGAGGAATGAAAAATTAGATTTTTCACTTAGTGGTTGACAAAGTGTGGAGACGGATGCAAAGGTGGAAAAGACGGTACCTTTCACGAGCTGGCAAGCAGATTTTACTACAGTCTGTTGCACAGGCTGTTCTCTCTTATGTAATGTCAGTCTTCTTATTTAGTGATATTTGTGGACAACTAGAGAGAATGATGAATCAATATTGGTGGTGTCATGGTAATGGTAATGGAGGTATTCGATGGCAAAGATGGGCAAAGTTATGTTTTCGAAAAGAAGAAGGTGGACCGGGATTTCAGCGAGTTCATAAGATTGATTTGGCTTTACTTGCAAACCAGTGATGGAGGTTGCTCATTGATACTTCTAGTCTGATGGGTCATATTTTGAAGGCCAAGTATTTTCCACACTCTACTTTTTTGGAAGCTGAATTAGGTTCCAATCCTAATTTGACATGAAGGAGCATTTGGGAATCACAGTCGCTTTTGAAAATGTCTGTTTTTCGATGTATTGGGGATGACACTTACACTGCTGTCTGGTCACAACCTTAGCTACTTGATGCTTCTAACCCATATATTTCTTCTTTGGCAACTGTGGGGATGGAGGGTATGCGTGCTTGTGATCTTATTACACCTGGTGTTAGAACATGGAATATTGAGGCCATGAATGGCGTTTTTCAAGCAAGAGATGTGCAACTAATTACAAGTATCCCTCTTGCTTATATGTCTTAGTCTGATTCATAGATGTGGATGGTATCATGAAATGGTTTGTAATTTGTCAAAAGTGGATGCTAGGCTTTAACAGCAAAACAATCTTTGCCTTCTTCATCTACTATGGATGCCTCTCTGTGGAAACGATTTTGGAAGCTTCAAATACCCAAGAAGGTGTTGGAGTTTATTTGGCAATTCAGTCATGATGTTCTTCCTGTCAGGTAGAATTTTCGTTTGCGCAATGTAGATATATTACCTGAATGTCCTGTTTGTGGTATGAATGTGGAGAGGTCAGTGTATTTGTTTTCTGAGTGCCAAGCTGCCATACAGGTTTGGAATGCGTTTGGATTGGATATTTCAGTTTTTCCCTTATTCACAGAGAACTGGTTATCCAATATTCTTCGAAACTTTGAGTTGGATAAAGTTGAGAAGTGGTTTATGTTTCTATGGTGTTGACCGCTGGATTTCTCTATCCCATTACGAGGTTGGGCCGACAGCAGCAGCCCACAATTAGGAGACTCCTAAACCCCCGAATAAGTCTGGCCCAACCCGTCCATCCTCCTGATCGGACTCCTATTTAAGTCACTCAATCAGACCGGCCCAGCCCATTTCAGCCTTAAAGTCAGCCCTTTCCTAGATTCCGGTTCTTTTCCCTCAAACCCGGTCACAAAAAGAAAAGACTGCGGGTCCAGTCATTTCGCAGCCATGTCCACTCGCACGCCGAAGGGAATTAAATGCTTGCCTAACACAGGGATGGTCCTGGAGTTGTCCGTACGTACGAACCTGCACCAAGGGGTAGGTGGTCCTATAGCAAAAAGGCCATCTCGCGTGACAGAGGAAGAAAAAGGATAAAAGGGAGGAAACACTCTCCTCTAGGCCAAGTTTTTTCTAAGTTCACAAAACCCTTGTAAAACCCTATTTTCAGGATCTTTAGATCATCAATTAGCGCCGTCTGTGGGAACGAAGGAGATCTTTTCATCGCCAGAGTTCCACTCTTACAATACCCACTGAGATCCACAATGGCTAACCACAACGAAAACAATTTTGTCAACACCCCTAATGACTTGAGCTCCGCTCAGGAGGGACAACAGTTCTCTTTTTCCAGTCCCACAACCCCAAACAACCAAACACCAATTCCCTTCAACCCCTCGCCAAGCTTGGCAGGGAACGTGCCTGGAGCTGCTCTATCCAACCAGGACCTTCAAACCATGGCCCTCCAACTACAAAATACCGTTCACTGGTTGGGGCAGATGATGCAACAAAGGGGCCTTAACACCCCGGTGAATGTGTCACCGGTGATAGAAGAACCTAGAACCAATGAACCTCGCCAACCTACCCTCAATCCTCCTCAAACAACCAGCCGAGAAACAGGAGAGAGAAGCAGGAGAGCTGGTGGAGAAGTAGAGCCAGAAGCAAGGGTTCACGGAAGGAGGGTGAGGGAGTTGATTGAGAATGACGAGGTCGACAGTTATTCTGTCGGAACAACCAAGTGGACGAGAAGTGAAGCGGAGGAAGAGGAATACCGCTGGGGGAAGAAACCCAGGCAGGAGGAGGAGAATATAGACCAAAAGCTGCAAAAGATGAGAGAGCAACTCTTGGCCGAGTTGGGAACGAAAGATCAGAATCAAACTCTTCTATCTGCCTCTTCACCCTTCTCAAAGTGGGTGCAGCAGGAGACCGTCCCAAAGAAATTTATGATGCCGCCTATGGCCACATATGATAGAGCTGGGAACCCCCGGGAGCACGTCTTGAACTACAAGACTTTTATGGAGCTGCAGACTTTGTCAGATGCCTTGATGTGCAAGGTATTCCCGACGACGCTCTTGGGGCCAGCACGGGCATGGTTTAACAACCTTGAGACAGGAAGCATCAGAAGCTTTGGAGATCTGGCCACTCGCTTCATCAGTCGGTTTATTGCCGGGGTGCCTACAGATAGAAAGACGAGTTATCTGGAGACAGTGAGGCAGAGAAGCGATGAATTGCTCAGGGAGTACGTCGCCCGTTTCAATACGGAGGCCTTGCAAATCCCCAAGCTAGATGAAGGCAGAGCGGTGGAGGCAATGCAGAAAGGGACGACCTCGCCCGAGTTCTTTGGCTCGTTGAGCAGGAAACCCCCGACCTCACTGGCAAAGCTCATGAAGAGGGCGGAGGAATACATAAGGCAGGATGACGCCTTAATGACGAGCAGGTTTGCTAAAGGGGCAGAAGACAGAGGAAAAGCTCTTGAAGAAAAGAGATTGGAGAGGCAGGAGAAGAAGCAAGGCAGAAGGCCTGAAACCTACAAACAGCCCTGGGAACGAAGAGACCAAAGACCCCACCCCCCAAGGGTCCCAGAACAGAAATCGCTCCCTCCGTGGATTCCAGAGAGTCTGACCCCACTCAACGCCTCCAGAGCCGAGGTGCTCATGGCAGTACAGGACAAGGAGTACCTTCAATGGCCCAAACCCATGAAAGCTGAAGCAAACCAGCGAGACCCTGATAAATACTGTCAATATCATCGTACACATGGCCATGACACCAACAACTGCTACCAGTTGATTGCTGAAATCGAGAGGCTGATAAAAAGGGGGCACCTCAGAAACTTCGTGAAGAAGCCGGAGGGACAGAGGCCTCAGCCTAACCCGGTAGCCCAAGCACCGAGGAGAGCGGGAGCCGGACCGGTGAATGATGGGTCCAGTGGGATCATCAACATGATTGTTGAAGGCACAGGAGGTCGGATGAGCCGAAGGGGAAAAAAGAGGAGTCGAGAGGGAGAAAGCAGCAGCACCGAGGTCATGCAGGTCGTCGAGCACTCTTCAGTGGCCATCACATTCTCTCCGGAGGATTGACTCGCGGTTGTCGAAGTCGGTCAAAAATAACCTCACTGATTATCAACAATTTTACAACTGTAGATAGTGGTGAAAGGATCGAATCCACAGAGAATTGAGAACTCACCTATTTCTCTTTTTGGGACCAAGAAAATAAACTAAAACAATAATAAACTAAAAATGAGATAGGGGGTTTGAGATTGATTTGATTAACAAACTACTGAAAATAATTAAAATAAGCGAATAATAAAATAAAAGAGAAATAAATAATAAGAAAGCTCTAGTTGAAGTATTGGATCCATTTTAGTTGTTGGGATTGATCACAGACACTTTGTTCTTTTGGGTTGATTCAATAGATTAGTTATGGAGATGGAAGACGTTTCTCACCACCATTATCTCTCCTTATTATTAAATTAATTAGGGAACGTCCTCTAATTAATGATTAATCAATAAGTTGCCAAGGAACGTCCTTGGGCCTCAGGCAACAAACAACTATCAATTGCATTAAGAAATAGAGAGATCCAATCCTAGCTACCCAAACATATGGAGATAATGCTAGATCATGCAACTTCCTTGGTTTTTATGCCAAGTGTTCTTATGTAAGAATAATCTAAGCAATTACGGACTTAAATCATTCAAACTAACAAATAATTATTTTGCAATAAAAAATCAACGTAAATTTCAATAACAAAGTAATATGAAAATTAAGTATGAAATTGCATGAATATTGAACTCCCAAAAGTTAAACAATATTTGATCAAGTCTCACAACCCATTAAACAACTAAAGCTTCAACCAATATTCAACTAGATTAAAGAAATCAGCCACTCATTGGCTGAATTAAAAACAGAAAAATAAAAGGAAAAAGAAAAGAAGAAGAACCGAAGGAGCCGATTTCTTCCTTGCGGAATTTGCCGAGAATTAGAATTTTTTAAGTCTGTTTTCTGGCCACTTAAGGCTCCTTAAATAAGTGCAGAGGAGTGCGCCCTAGGATGAAAATTGTTGGCCACGTGAGAGAGTGAATGTATGGTCCACGTGCAAGAGTGAAGGTGCGGGTCCACGCGCAAGAACGGGCCTTTGTGCGCTTGAATTTGCCGTCGTGCGCTGGAGTTGAAGTGCGGGAATGGGCTGCGTGAGTGTTGAGCGTGAGTGGCGGGGCCCATGTGCAAGTGAAGGTGCAGGCCCATGGTTGCAAGTGAACGGTGCGGTCTTGATCCACGTGAAGAGAGCCTGGTCCATGTGCGGGAGTGCTTCGGCGGGTCCATGCGCGATCTTGGCCCGTAATTGAGAGGTGCGCTGGTCCTTTGCGTGAATTGATGAAGTGCGGGCCCATGGTGGAAGAATGTGCGGTCTATGTGAAGTGCTTGGCCCATGGGCTGTCTATGTGCAGGAATGTGCGGGAATGGGCTGTCCATGTGCTTGTTTTGAATCCAACTTGGCAGGCTTGCTCTCTTTTATTCCAAATAAGGCAGTTTTAGGGGCATTTTCTCCAAATTGTCCTTTTACATCATTTTCTGCAAAATAATATTAAAAGCACTAAATTAAGCAGAAATCATGTAAATATTCATTAATAATATTAATATAAAATAGACTAAATTATGCTCTATCAAGGATGCTCAGGGTGTTCAGATGCCCCATGACGACGCTCTTGTCATTGAAGCTGTCATTCACAACTACCGGGTTAAGAAGATCTTAGTGGATGATGGGAGCAAGGTGAACCTGTTGCCCTACCGGGTTTTCCAGCAGATGGGAATCCCCGAGGAGCAGTTAGTCCGGGATCAGGCACTAGTCAAGGGGATCGGAGGAGTACCAGTGCCCGTGGAGGGGAAGGTAAAGCTGGCTCTCACTTTAGGCGAAGCGCCAAGAACTCGCACTCATTATGCGGTGTTCTTAGTGGTAAAACTCCCACTGAGCTACAACGCGATATTGGGAAGACCTGCGCTGTTTGATTTCGAAGCCGTAACCAGTATTAGATATCTGGCGATGAAATTCCCAACAGAGGCAGGAGTGGGAATAGTTCGGGGAAGCCAGGAAGAAGCGAGAGCGGTGTACTTAGCCACAGTGGCAGAATTGAGCTCAGCAGGAGAGAAGTTAGACTCAGAAGTGCTGGAGGTCAGGGACGAAAAGAAAGAGGCCAGGACAAAACTGGTGGGGGAGCTGGAGACTTTTCCCTTATCAAAAGTAGAGACAGATAAAGTCTTCAGTCTCAACGCCGGCCTCACCGAAGAGCAAAAAACCGAGGTCATGGCCCTGATCCGAGGTCACGCGTCAAGCTTCGCCTGGAAGCCTGCTGACATGCCCGGGATTGACCCTGGAGTGATGATGCACAAGCTGAATGTCCTCCCAGAAGTCAGACCGGTGAAGCAGAAGAAAAGGGTAGTAGGAAGGGAGAAGCAACAGGCCACCAGGGAGGAGGTCCGAAAGTTAGAAGAGGCTGGATTCATCAGGGAGATTATGTACCCATAGTGGCTAGCAAATCCTGTATTAGTCAAAAAAGCCAATGGCAAATATAGGATGTATATAGACTTCACTGATCTTAATCAAGCATGCCCTAACGATTCTTACCCCCTCCCCAACATTAATAAAATGGTCGACTCTACAGCCGGATTTGATTATATGTCTTCTTTGGATGCTATGTCTGGCTATCACCAAATCCCAATGGACAGGTCGGATAAAGAAAAGACCTCATTCATAACAGAAGATGGGAATTATTGTTATAAGGCCATGCCCTTCGGGCTAAAGAATGCCGGGGCAACATACCAGAGACTGATGAACAAAATCTTCAAAAATCAGATCGGCAGAAACGTAGAAGTATATGTAGATGATATGGTGGTGAAAAGTCCTACTTTCCAGCAACACCTGGTAGACCTAAGGGAGGTATTTGAAGTGCTAGAACAATATAGGATGAAGTTAAACCCAGCAAAATGCGCTTTCTTCATCAGGGGAGGAAAGTTTCTGGGTTACATGGTGAGCGTGAAAGGCATCGAGCCCAATCTAGAGAAAGTAGAAGCTATCTTGAACATGCCCGAGCCAACCTGCGTGAGAGATGTCCAGAGACTTACTGGAAGAGTAGTGGCGCTCAATCGATTCATGTCAAGGTCGGCAGAAAAATGCTTGCCGTTCTTTAAAAAGCTGAGAAAAGTGCCGAACTTTGAATGGACCGAGAACTGTCGAGAGGCCTTCAAAGAACTCAAAAACTATCTTAGCTCACCCCACGTACTCAGTAGCCCCCTAGAAGGAGAAGAACTTCTGATATACTTGGCGGCCTCTGAACAAGCAGTTAGTGCAGTGTTGGTAAGGGTAGATGAGGGAGAGCAGAAGCCTATGTTTTATGTCAGCAGGGTGCTTAAAGATGCCGATATCAGATATTTGAACATTGAGAAGATGACATACGCTCTGTTGCTAGCAGTCCGGAAGTTCAGGGTCTATCTAGAAAGCCACCAGGAAGTAGTGATGACAGACCAGCCTCTAAAGAAGATTCTGCACAGACCGGAAACCTCAGGTCGGATGCTGGCTTGGTCTATTGAAATTAGTCCTTATTGTTTGGAGTACCGACCTCGGACAACTATAAAGTCTCAGGCCCTGGCTGACTTCATAGCAGAATGCTCATTCAATAAAGAACAGAAGGAAAGGGGTGAGTCGCCTTCGGGAAAACCAGAAAATGAGAGAGAATGGTAATCCTCTAAAGAATTTAATTGGAAGCTGTACGTGGATGGGGCATCAGGCGTTGGGGGCAGTGGAGCTGGAATAATGTTTAAAGGACCTGGGGAGTTGAAGGTCTGCTACGTCCTGCGCCTAGAATTCAAGGCCTCCAATAATGTGGCAGAATACGAAGCCCTAATAAATGGGATGCTGGTAGCGATGGAAGTAGGGGCAACCAACCTCGAAGTGAACAGTGACTCCCAGCTGGTGGTTAATAAGATAACCGGGGCATATCAGGCCAGAGACCCAACCATGCAGAATTACCTGGCAAAGGTAAAAGCCATAGAGGCCGAGTTCAAGGGTCGAGGAGTCACAGTTAAATACCAAAGAATACCCCGAGAGGAGAATGAGGAAGCAGACTTGCTCAGTCGATTGACCAAAGAAGAACTAGAACAACTTCCCGATGAGGTATACATATAGTATGTCAGCACGCCTGCTTTTAATAAAACAGTCACTGTATTTCAGGTGGAGCAAAACCAGAACTGGATGACCCCGTACCTGGAGTACCTAGAAAAAGGAAAGCTCCCCGAGGACAAAGATGAAGCAAAAAAGATAGCAGCTCACGCCGCTAACTATCAGGCAGTAAGGGGGACTTTGTACAGAAGGGGGAAATCCAGCCCGTGGCTCCAATGTGTGAGCCCGGAGGAGGCAATAAAGGTGATGGAAGAGATACACAGGGGGATGTGTGAAGCTCATGAAGGAGTAGGAACGCTGGCTAATAAGATATTCAGACAAGGGTACTACTGGCCCACTGTCAAGAAGGAGGCAGAAGAGTTCGTCCGGAGGTGTGATGTATGCCAGAGGTTTGCCAACGCCATCAATGTTCCAGCCACCCCTCAGTCCAGTATATCCAGCCCGTGGCTGTTCTCACAATGGGGAATAGACATCCTGGGACCATTTCCCAAAATCACGGGATAGAAAAAGTTTGTAGTGGTGGCTGTGGAGTACTTCTCAAAATAGCCAGAGGCGGAGGCAATCCCCACAATCACAGCCCGCAAAATGATAGACTTCGTATGGGGGAACATCATCTGCAGGTTTGGTGTACCGAGGGTGCTCATCTCAGACAACGGCAGACAATTTGACTGCAGCGCCTTCAGAGCATTTACGGCAAACATGGGCATATGGCACAAATTCTCCTCAGTAGCTCACCCTCAAACCAACGGCCAGATAGAGGTCACTAACCGAGCTATCCTCCAGGGATTGAAAAAACGACTAGATGGGGCAAAGGCGAACTGGGCGGAAGAGCTCAATAGCATCCTGTGGGCACTCCGAACTACCCCCAGGACGTCCACTAAAGAAACGCCTTTTGCACTCGCATTTGGCACTGAGGCTGTAGTCCCAGTCGAGTTACAAGTCCCCACACACTGAGTCCAGTTCAACAGTGAAAGCACTAACGACGATAAATTGAGAAGTAATCTGGATGCCCTGGAGGAAGTCAGGGAGGAAGCTCAGATCCGTACTGCCGCTTATCAACAAAGAGCAGCCCACTATTACAATCAAAGGGTCAGGGAAAGAAGCCTGAAAGTAGGGGACCTGGCCCTAAGAAACCTGGAAGCTACGGGAAAAAGAGCGGCGGCAGGCAAGTTGGCACCGACCTAGGAGGGCCCGTTCAGAATAGCAAAAGTGGTCAAGCTAGGGGTATATCGAATCGAGGATATGCAGGGAAACCTTGAGCCTCACGCCTGGAATATCCAGCACCTAAAGAGGTACTTCCCTTAAAATATTTGTAATGAAAATCCTTGTACTCTGAAAACATGAATGAATGGAATAACATCACTGATTGACAAAGCAATGATATCTTTATTATTGTGAGTATTAACTCTCTCTAAAAAAGAAAAGAACAGATCCCAGAAGACTCCAGTAGGGTAAGTGGACGAGCTCACAAAATGTCCCCGCCACCACAAAACCAGCTGAGATGACGAAGCAACAGTAGGGCCAATGAGCCTGAATCCCATGTAAGACTAAAGAGCTTGAAAGCAACAGTAAAGCTGCAGAGCCCGAATCTTACAGAAGACCTCAAGGAGATACAAGACCATGATCTCAAAGGTCTCCCGGAGCAAAAACGGCCGGCGAAGATCTCAAAGGTCTCCCGGAGCAAAAACGGCCGGCGAAGATCTCAAAGATCTCCCGGAGCAAAAACAGCCGGCGAAGATCTCAAAGATCTCCCGGAGCAAAAACGGCCGGGATTCCCAAAGAATCTTTCGGCGTCACATGCTCAACAGCAAACATCGGCATGCAGAGACAACACGCAAAAAAAACTCATAAAAACACGGTGATAGACCCTGAATCACCAATGAAAGACCAGACCCCGACCTCCCAAAGGAGCTCGGGACCTAAGAGGAACAGACTCTGATCTCGCAGCCAAAGGAGGCAAAATTTTGTGCCGACCTCAAAAAGATACAAAGGCAGAAATAAAAGGTCTAAATCCGAGCTCGGATTGCAAGCTAGCAAGACGCTGACCCGCAAAAAATTAATTAATTGCCGACACTAAACCAGTTCGACTAGCTTGGAGAAAGATCTAAGCAGCAAAGGACCCAGCCGAGGCATACCCAAGAACTGAATCATCAGACAAAAGACGACAAGGGGCCGAAAATACCGACCTGAAAATGCGAACTCAGAAAACCAAGCAAAAGAAAGCCGAGCTCAGAAAGCTCAAAAATCAAACTGAAGAAAACACACCTCCTATAAGCTAAGAAAAAGTCCAATGGCATGAGAAGATAAGGCCTCAGCTTCAAAACCTATCGGAACAAAACTAAAACTGAGAAGGCCAGCCCTGTTTATCCCCCTAAAAGGTACATGATCCATTTTACTTTGATTATACAAAGGCTATACGCCTGAGATCATATGCATGAAGTAATGAAAAGAAAATTGAGAACGACTGGTCAACTGTTAAAAACCGAGCTCAGGCTGAGAACCTAATGGGGTCAAAACCCGTAAAGGAGCACAGCTCAGAGTCTTATCTCCGCAGGTAAATTCAGCTTGGAAAAAACCTACAGGTAAGAAGGCCCCAGTGAAATTGAAGAAATTTACAAGTCAGGAGCCAAGTCTTGGGTTAAGTCTTCAGTCCTGGTTAGCTTAAAAGCAAGCGGCAAGGGACTGTGTGCTCAATTCCTTATGAATTACGGGCAATAGTTTGAGTATTTTATTCTGAAAAAATTTGAACAAATCGTGCTTGTAATAGTTTAGATAGCTCGGTGGAGTATTAAAAAACAGACAAAGGCAAAAACAATTCCAAGCATAAACACAAGACAGGAAATAACTCAAGTATGAACATGAAGTAAGAGACATAAATAAATTTTCATTAAAAGAAAAGTATATTACAGCCTATTCTCATCACCTACGCGGGATAGAAGGAAGACCGTCCTTAAAGGATTTACATGCCTAGGGGCGCTATCATCTACATAATCCGCATTTACACTATCTACATTGCTGATTGTGGGAGACCCAGCACTCTCTGGCTCAGACCTCCCAGTACCCTCAAAAGGAAATTCAAGCCGGATAAAAGAGAACCTTCAACGACAACAGATGGGATATGACACTTGGCAAATTCAGTAGCGTTGTCACCCTTTTGCTTACTTAAAGCAGCACAAGAAAAGCCGGTAAAGCATTTTGAAGGACAATGGAATAAGAAAGCATCAACGGAAGCTTGACTGAGCGCAGCAAATCTCTGTTTCTCATAGCACAAGCGCTCTACATCAAAATCAACAACAAATTGATCATCTTCACCATTGCCAGCAAGGAAATCCCGACACGAATCTACCATGATTTGCTTCATATTACATGTGTGAGCCGCATCTTATATTCCACAATAAACTTCAGAAATCATGTTATTCCCTAAATTTGAGCCAGGGGCAGACATCAAAGACACCACGGGAGCGTCCTTTTTCTTCCCAAGAGGAGGGAGGACAGGAGCCGGTCTCCTAGAAGCCTGGGACTCCTTTGGAATGGGAACCAGGGCAGGCACTTCGGTAAGGGCAGGACGCTTGCCCCCGACCTCCTCCGCTACACTCCCGCCATCTGCAGAACCGGACTCCCTCTCCTCTGTAACCTGAACACCCTTGACTGAGGCCCCCTGAACATTTCCCACGGGCGCGATCTTAGTCTCACTTGCAAGGACCTTCACCTCAGCTGTGGAGGTCTCGAGTCCCCCTCCGAGAGCATTCCCAGAGGGCAAGACAGGCTTCGTCCCCGTCAAACCGGAGTTCTCGCTCGATCTTGAAGTCCGTGGAGACCTAGGGGCTTGAACAGCTTGAGTGGCCGAGCCCGACTTGCTGCAGCTTGACGACCTTGAAGATTTAGCATCTCGAGGGCCCAACTTCGGAGCTCGGACAGAAGCAGGGGAAGGAGGCCGGAAAGACGACTTAGACGATCTCACTTCGGCCACTTGTTGGGAAGTCTCCCCTCTCGATCGCCCCGCTAGGAAGGCACCCGAGGCAGTATTCATGTCTTACCAGGAGAGCACGAAATTCTTAGAGGTCTTAATCTGATCCATTTTCATTTCAGAAGCTGCAAAAAATCCAAAATCGGGCCAAGTCAGAAGACTTCTCAGCGAAAATCACAAAAGCAAGATTAAAACGAACCTCCACGAAGGACAAAGTAATAAGATTTTTGGCTCGTCTTGACCTCCCTGAAGAAGACGATGAACAGACGTGCCGTGGGTGTGAACCCCCAGCTCAGACAAACAGATTCAAAGCAAGACAAAATCAAGCTCACATCTTTCTAAGAGTCGATTAAACCAGAAGGATGAGGATCGAGGAGAACGATCCTCATCTGAGAGATTAGAGCTATCCCTGGTAAAAGAAGAAACGTACCGTGGAAATAAAGACAGGAGAACGCAGATAGCAGCGTGCACGAATGACCGAAGAAAGCAGGAATTGGGAGAAGATGGAGAAAATTTGAAAATCGATATGACGATAAGGTGAAAGGGTGTTCTGAGGCAAACTGTATTTAGATGGCGCGATCATAATGATTCTCGGTATTTACCCCCTCATCAGTCGGGCAATAACTGACGAGAAGGTAAAGGGGCATTTAATGACCGCTGGATTTCTCCATCCCATTACGAGGCCGGGCCGACAGCAGCAGCCCACAATCAGGAGGCTCCTAAGCCCCCGAATAAGCCTGGCCCAACCCGTCCATCCTTTTGATCGGACTCCTATTTAAGTCACTCAATCAGACCGGCCCAGCCCATTTCAGCCTTAAAGTCAGCCCTTTCCTAGGTTCCGGTTCTTTTCCCTCAAACCCAGTCATAAAAAGAAAAGACTGCGGGTCCAGTCATTTCGCAGCCATGTCCACTCGCACGCCGAAGGGAATTAAATGCTTGCCTAACACAGGGATGGTCCTGGAGTTGTCCGTACGTACGGACCTGCACTAAGGGGTAGGTGGTCCTATAGCAAAAAGGCCATCTCGCGTGACAGAGGAAAAAAAAGGATAAAAGGGAGGAAACACTCTCCTCTAGGCTAAGTTTTTTCTAAGTTCACAAAACCCTTATAAAACCCTATTTTTCAGGATCTTCAGATCATCATATGGCGTATATAGTGGAATAGAAATAATCTAATATGGAGGAATCAAGTTAGGACTTTCATTGCAGATATCTGATTTTGTTTTATCTTACTTACATGAACGGGTATCTGCAAATCAATGAACTACTACAATTGTTGGTCCTACTACTCGTTCTTCAAGTGTAAATTGGTCTACTACTCCTTTTTTTGGTGAAATGTAATTTGATGCTGCAGTTCCATTAGTTGATCATGGGTATGGAGCTGGGTGGGGGTTCGAAATGTAATGGGTACTTTTTTACATGTTGGTACGAGATTTGTGCCTCATGCGGTTCTTTCTAAGGTTGCAGAGACGATAGTTTTGAAGAAGGCCATTCTATCTTTTAATTTTTACACAACTCATGATCATTTACCCATAAAGAAAAAGCAACAAATTTGTCAAAATTAATTTCAATACATCAAAAATAATTTTAATATATAAATCTAAAAAGCACAGAAGTTAGTAGTGTAATGTACTCACAAACACCCAAAATACATAAATTTGGGCCACCATTGAAAGGAAGAGAAATGTGGAGGCTTAGAGGGGTTTCGTGAGGTGAGAGTGTGAAGAAGAAAAAGAAAGGAAGAGAAGTGTGGAGGCTTGGAAGGGGAGTTCGTGAGGTGAGAGCGTGTTGAGGCTCGAGGGAAAAAGAAAGGCGGCAGAAGAATGAATGAGATGAAGTGTTTTATTATGTTGTACATATATGTGCAGTTTAATTCAATTCTTCTATTAATTTGAGTTAATTAATCGAATTGAATTAAAAATTAAAAAAATTTAAAATTACTAATCGAACTGCATTAAATAAATTAAATATTTAAATTGAATAATAATTTTAATTCAGTTTAATTTAATTTTTCAATTTAAATTAAAAAATTTTATTCTTAAATATAAATACTAATTGATATAAAATTAAATTTAAAAAAAATTAATATAAAAATCAAATTAATGTGAACTAAACTATTATAATTTAGGATAAATTTAAAAAAAAAAACATCCCTAGATGATGTCATTATCAATGTTGATTCCTATAATTTTACAAATTTATTAAAATATCCATAAGTTTTGATTTTGTTAAACGATTTCACTTTCATCCATTTATCTGTTAATTGAAAGAAAAAATTAAAATATTTTTATAAAAAAATATTTTAATTTATTTTTTAAAAAATATTTAAATAAAAGTGTTAACAATAAAATTTAAAATTAAGTTGACAATGAAACCAGTTGGGCCCTTATCATTTTGGGGACGTTATTAGTTTTTTTTTTTTAAATGTTTAAAATATTTGCCACGGAACTTAATTTTACCATTCACCAATAACTAGGTCGATAGTATTGTGGAAATGCGTGCCCTGCAACAAGCCACCAAGCCGTGCTTTTTTCTCTTACTATAAATCTCTAATAAATAAAGATAATATAAAGTTTAATACACTTGAAAAATTTTTTACTCGAGAATATCACAATTTTTCCTTGGCCAATAGCACTATAATAACTACCCCAAATATTAAAAATTAAATAAAAAGGGTATTAATTGCATTTCCTTATATAAAACAAAAACAATTAATTCATCTTGCCTTCCTCACCGCCATCTTCCAAGTAAGCCTTCTTTCTCCTGTCAAATTTAACCAACAGACAAATAACAAGAAAACACGTGGCATAAATCCCATGAACCTTCCAAGTAGTCTTAGGTGGCTGGTGCGAGACCACCCTATGGAACACCGCCACGTAGAAATGTAGCCCAATAGCAAAGCCGACGAAGGTCTGGCCCAGGCCCAAAAACTTAGAGCCCAGCCCAGATTCAGTAGAAAACACCAGAATCAAGTACATCAACAGCAACAAGAGATACAATATGTAGCCGAGCGTTTGCAGGAACATTAAGCAGACGTACGTGGACTGCGAAGTAGCGTAGAAAAACCTCAAGGGCTCCAGCCCAGTGACTATAGAAGAGAGACACAGAATAGAGAAGTAAATCGAGAGATAAACTTGAATGAAGATGACGATCTTTTGGATAGAGAAATAAGCTTTGATGCGGTTGAAGATTAGAGAAACTAGAAGCAGAGGGATTAGAATGAAAGCAAAAGAGACTGCGGAGGCAGTGATGGAAGCGTATCTGTTTCCAACAATGGGCTTGAACCCTTTCGCCATTTCTTTATTGGCTTTTGTGAGGTATTTTTTGGAAGTTATTGAGATCTTCTCAATGTCTGGCAAGAGAGATTGTTGAAATTTTGATGGTAGATCTCTGAACTCAGTGACCAAATCATCCTCCAATCCTTGATCAATCCAACTGGGTTGTTTTTTTGCCTGCTGGTTGGTGGTCTTCTTCTCGTTATTGGGTTTTTTCTCTGAGGTTTTTAATGGTTTCTTGGTTTGTTGTTGGGATTCAGAATCACTCACAAGGGCTTGAGATTCTTTTTTTGAAATGGGTTTGGATGTTTTGTTCTTGGGTGAGCTTAATTTGAGTAGATTTGAGGTTTTTGTGGTGAACCCAGAAGTGTTTTTGGTAGAATTGTGAGCTTTTGATGTGGAATTGAGCTTCTTAAGCTCAGCTTTGGATAAAGTATAAGAAGCAGCTTTTGTTGAATTTGCAGATTTTGCAATTTTGGTTTGGTTCTTGGTAGATGAGCTAGTGTTAAAGAGCTTGGTTTGGTTTTTGGAAGAAGAGAGTTTGGGTTTGATTAGCTTGGTTTGGTTCTTGGTGGAAGAAATGGTGCTTTTTTTCTTGGGCAGCTGATCTTGATCTTTTTCCACATCTAACATTCTTCTTCTAGCAAGAAACTTTTTGCTTTCAAGCTGAGAAGGATCTGAGGAGGCACAAAGAAGAAGAGAAGTAAAAAGAATAAGAACAAGATAAAGCAGAAGCACCTTCTTGAAACTCAAGTTGAAGAGTGGAGCCATGTTAAGAATTGTAGGTGTATGAGTATTGAGAGACCCAATGGGGCTGCACAGAAGATCTAGAGCTTGGATATGTTGGATCCACAGCCCCAAAACAGAGAGAAAGAGAGAGAGAGAGAGAGAGAAGAGAAGGGAAGAGAGAGATGGGTTTTTATAATTGTTTGTAATAAAGGAAAAGTAGAAGACTAGAGAGTAGAAGAAGAAGAGATGAGATGAGGGATCAGAGATCAGCAAAGTAGGATACAAGAATTTTCTGCCTATATGCAATAAGTTGATGCCAAATTATCCCTTCAATAATTTAATTTTTTATTTTTTTTATTTTATATGGGACAAATCCAATCAAAATGCTTCAACTTGTGATAATCTGATAAATAAATCGGTTCCCAAAAATGAATTGACATTTGTTTCTAGAAAGTAAAGGAAAATTGTTAAGTGCATAGTACATGTGATAAAGATGAATTTTGTTGTTCATAATTTAAAGAAAAATTAAATATGTTTTGCAATTAGAAAAGCATATATCATACATATTTTAGAATTTGAAAATAACATGACTTAAAAAGTACTTTAAGCTCCCATATGGATAGCGTGTACGAGTGGCTTAGATGGATTAGTATGCTCTGATATAATCTCCATGGCTTTTACCTCCCTGTTGTTACGCCCCTAGTTCTGGAAAGGCTAAGTGCCGCACGGCCCTTGAAGATGGGCGAAATTTCCCGCCCACGGGCAAGAGATGTGACACTGTGCACGTAGAACCCACCACATATGAGAGGGATGCTCCTATGGGATTTAACGTTGGTTGCTCATTAGTGATTTATATGATTTAGCATGTCTTGCTAAAATTGTTTCTAGAGAAAAAAAAAATATTGACTTAAAATTAAATTTTGTTTTTATTTATAGATATTTATGGAGGAGAATTTGAACTTTGATTGTAAAAAAATTGTTATATATATCTTTTTAACACATTTGAGGTATTTAAAATTAAAATTTGAGTGTAATTTTTAAGTGAAAACAAATCCTGGTGGAGTTGGATTTTAAAGAATTTAATTTTAATTTGTTAAAAAATTTTTAAATTCGAACATAACTCAAGTTTTTCTCATTTTGAATTCAATTCGAATATTAATAAGTTTAAATTTAATTTATTTAGTAAATGAGTTTAGCCGAGTCAAGTTTTTATTAAATTTAATTCCGAATAGTTTTCAAACAATTCAATTTATATATATATATATATATATATATATATATATATATATATATATATATATATAAAGAGTCTTACCCTAAAATTAATAAATTTAAAATTAAATCATTTTAGTTAAATAAATATATATATAAATTAATTCGTAAACTTATAAAAAAAATGAGTTTTTAAATTTTAATGATTCAAATAACTGTAAAATTTTAAAAGTATAATTAATTTATATAGAGTTAAATATTAAAAAATTTAAATTTAGCTCGTAGAAATATATGTAGGATTTAAATTTATTTCTCTTATGAGTTTATTTCTCTTATGATATTAATTTTAACATATTTAAAAAAAAAATTATTCATAGATCTGTTTGTAAGTCGCTCGTGAACTTAAAAACGAGTCAAGTGAGTTTTAATAAACTAAATCTATGAAATACAAACGAATTTAAAAATTAAATTTGAGTTTCACTCGTTTAGAAATTAAATCAAATCCAACCAAATTTTTATTGAGATGAAGTTTGAATGGCTGATGAATAGTAGGTTAATTTACACTCTGGTCACTTTGCAACATATTTTGTAACAGCAGACCCACTCGTGCTGTTTTTGGTTTAACGGGAAATTTGCATGTGAATTCATGGAAAGACAAATTCTATAACCCTATGCGCCTATCTTTTTGGAAAACTATGATTAACTTTATTTATTACCACAAAATTAATATTTTATTTTAATAAGGAAATTAATGACGGGAAACTCAAATTTAGATTTATGAAATAAGTGATATAGATTAATGATTTAATTGTATATTTAAAAAACATTAGCTATTCTTTAAATTTTAAATTCATCATGCACTTTATATCATACGCTTTATTTCATAATCTATATTTTAAAAAATTTTATCACCAATAGTAAATATTTTAATGACATGATTTTTGTAATTATATTCTTAAAGCACATGCTCAACAAGACTACTTATAGTCATAATTGAAAGCTCTACCTTTAATATACACCTACAAATGAAGGCTATATTTTAAAAAAAATTATTTAATTTGCACATATTAAAAAATAAATTTATATAAGGGCTGTGATTATAATGATTGGAGTTATGTGACGAAGTTAGAGAAGGAATACTAAGTTTTTTCCGTGGCTTGAATATATTTAGAGTCTTCAGTGTTGACACAGAGACGGTGGAGATTGATTATAGATCACAATAGGTGGGATATTTTTTGTAATACCCGGCTAGACTCCGGTATCGGAATTCCTACCGTCCGGTGGAATCTCGGATGTCGGAGACCTCTAGATGGGTAAAACCATGTTTTCATGAAATGTTTTAATGCTTTTGATGATTTTAAGTAAAAAGAGAATGAGTTTTTGTATGAAAACAACCTTGGAGGAAAGCTCAGGTTCGGCCGCCGAAACTCAAAGTTCGGCCGCCGAATATACATGCGTTTCGGGTGAGCCTTAGGCCCCCGAAGGCATAAGTGAGGGAAGTCCAGGTTCGGCCGCCGAACCTCAAGTTCGGCTGCCGAACATGGCATGCATGCGGAGGCACGTTCGGCCCCCGAACGTGAACTGGCCAGCCCCTATATAAGAGCTCCATGGCCGAAACGGGTGAGTTTTCTCCCCATTTTCGACCACAGTGAGTTCTTGCTCCTCCATGGTTCATTTTTGATGATTTTCCTTCAATCTTTCATGTTTTAACAAGGTTTATGTCGTTTTGAAGAGATTTGAGCAAGTTTTGGAGTTTTGAGGTTCAAGAACTCAAAATCTCCCACCTTCGAGTTTAGGACGTCTCTCTCTCGATCTTCAAGAGGTAAGAGCCGATCTTAAGCTCATTTCATGTTTAAAGTAAGTTTTATGCTAGATCTATGGGGTAGAATGCATGTTTAGGTTATAGTTATGTTTATGGGTATAAATGTATGTTCATGAACAATGTGGCTTGTAATGTGTGTTTGATGTGTTGTAGTTAGGGTTTAAGGTAGTTTGAGACCCCTACGAGCTTGTATGCATGTTTTGGTTGAGCTAAATGCATGATGGTTTGAGTTTGGAGGCGTTTGTGCATGTTTGAACCAAGTTTCTGCCCTTTGGGAGAAACCAGGTTCGGCAGCCGAAGGGACTTTCAGCCGTCGAACCCTCTTGTGGAGGCAGCCTTCGGCTGCCGAAGCTTGCCCCCGAAGAGAGACTTTCGTCTCTGTCTGGGAGTTTCGGCCGCCGAAAGTGCCAACGAACATGCATGAGTTTCGCCTCTATCTGGGAGTTTCGGCCGCCGAAGGTGCCGCCGAACCTGCCTGACTTTCGGCTCTGGAGGGACTTTCGGCCGCCGAACCTGCCGCCGAAAGTGCCCTGTCCAGCCTTTCTTTGCATGTTTTGCATGGATGTTTTGAGATGTTTTAGAGGGTTTTTGGGGGATGTTTTCAGAGTCATGTTATAGTATGTTGGTCCCTCATTTGAGTCCACCTGTGTAGGTTTGGACCCGAGGAACCGAGGACCTCAGCAGTGAGTCAGCTGCTTCAGTCAGTGTCAGAGCTAGCCAGAGGTGAGTGGAATGACTCTTATGCTTTTAAATAAATAAATCAGTTTTGAGCATGTTCATGCATCACGGATGCCATGTGATATCTTAGGTTGCTTGCATTAGAAATCACGAATATGTTGCATTACATAAAATGTTGTTGATGTGGATGAATGTTGAATGATCCATTATCCCTCATATGTTATGACATGATGATATGATATGGAAGTCCAGATGTGGCCTGCACTACGCCCCTGGCACTATGTAAGAGAAAGACCGGAAGTGGCCTGGACTACGCCCCCGGCACCATGGAATATATATGTTATGTTATGTTATGTATAAGAGAAAGACCAGGTGTGGCCTGCACTACGCCCCTGGCATGATTGGAATATGTAGAGGGCTAAATGGTGACAAGTTCATCCTTGATATGATTAGTTGTGATGTGATGCATTTCATGATAGCATGTGTTTTAAATGCTTTATGATTCTGCTCACTGGGCTCTAGTAGCTCACCCCTCTCCCAAATTCCCCAGGTTTGCAGGAACGGGTTAGACAGAGAAGTTAAGAAGAGTAATGAAGTCATATGTATGTGATAGTTAGAATGTGGACATGACAGATTGTATAATGATGTATAGATATGTAATGTAATGATATTGAGGTTAGAAGTGTGCTTGACCATAGTTTAATGTAATCCCTTTTGAAACATGATTCTAATGTTATTGATGTCCATGTTTAGCCAACTCAACTCTTGTTATGTTACCCCATTGGGGGGCATTGATGAGATCCCACAGAGGGGTCAAGTTTATGGTTATGTATATGTTCAATGCATGCACAGGTTGAGTTTGGCGTATGATAGAATGTATGAAAGAAAAGTTTTAATTTTTATGTATGATTGTTGATCATGTTTGGGATTAAACAGGTTTACAGGTTGCATGTCAGGCTTGCTACGGGTCCCGGCGGCCTTAAGCCGATCTGGATCCTAGCGCCAGTAGCGGTCCGATTTCTGGGTCGTTACAGAATGGTATCAGAGCCCTAGGTTCATATGGTCGGACCTAGAGTGTCGGGCTCATAGATGTTATAGAAGGTCAAGCACAATAGGAAAGGTCATGTCCACTAGGATAGGATGTGGAGTCCTGTCTTACATGATGATGTGAAATGCTATGATATGAATGATATGCTATGATGTGTGATGCGGGTTCATGTGTGCCCACATGAACCATATGATGCTAATGTTTATGTGATGTGTACTGTTTTCAGAAAACAGGATGAGAGGAACTCGTCGATCAGCAAGATTGACTGGAGTACCACCTGAGGATGAGGGCACGAGCGCCCGTCCTCCAGCATTGCCTAGGGCAATGTCTAGTAGGTCTGGTAGAGAAAGAGCAGTAAGAGACCCTAGAAGGTCTTTGGATCTGGGTAGGAGCAGATCAGTCAGAGGAACAGTTCAGGGAGGAGCGTCAGAGGACATGGGGGATGATATGGACGTAGAGCAGAGGAGGGATGGCAGTCTGGGAGTCAGTATGTCAGAAGAAGGAATGGGAGAATCCCAAGGAGGCACTCAGGGCTCGGGATTTGTTCAGCCACCTTACTACCCACCCTTCTCACAAAACCCTGGGTATTCGATGGGAGGCACATCGGACTACCACAGCTATAGCCCTTATCCCACACAGATGCCATACCCACCCTACTACCCACCATATTCACAGTACCCAATGTATCCACCTCCACCTTACTATCCAAATCCAGCAAACCCTACCCCAGGGGATGCTGCACCTCCTCCTCCTCCAGCAGAAACAGCAGCCCCAGCTACCCAACCTCCTAGACCTAGCTCAGCCAGTGGGAGCAAGGTCAAGATGACTGACTACATGAAGTTGGGTGCTCCCCAGTATGAAAAAGGGGATGACCCGTTTGTGTATCTGGAGAGGGTCAAGGTGATCACAGATGAGATTGGGGCTGATGATAGTAGAGCCATTCAGATCGCTGGGTTCACACTTAAGTGCAAGAAGGCACGAGAGTGGTTCAAGAATTATGTGAACCCGAAAGTGGATAGCATGTCTTGGGAGGAGTTTGCAAACGAGTTTGCAGAATGGGCTTTCCCAGATAGTTCAAGGGAGCTGAAGATGATAGAGTTTGAGCAGTTGAGGCAGACCGATGAGATGGGTGTAGAGGAGTTCACAGACAGATTTTTGGAGCTGTTGCCATTTGCAGGGCAAAGCCTTGACACGGATCAGAAAAGGTCAAGGAGGTATATCATGAAACTCCACTCCAGATATTCCTCTTTGATCCAGTCAGCAGATAGGGAGAGCTTCCACGCCATAGTGGATATGGCCCAGAAAATGGAGGCCAGTGCCATCGTTCAGGGGTCAGTTAAACAGTCAGTGGCACAGCCTTCTGGTTCTAAGACCCCAGGCTCTTCTTCTATGAGTGCAGCAACTTCAGGTAGCAAGAAGTGGGACAGAGGTCCCAGGAAGTCTAAGAAGAATAAGTTCTGGAACAAGGTTAAGTCCAGTCTGGGACTAGGGAGTGGCTCAAGCTCTGGTGCGGATAATGCAGTTTGTGCAAGGTGTGGTAAGCCACACAGAGGAGTATGTCAGTTTGGGACGACGGCCTGTTACAGATGTGGTCAGGAGGGGCATATGTCTCGAGAATGTCCAAGAGCAGCCCCGATGGCTCAGTCCCAGCAGACAGCTTCAGGCAGTGTAGCGCAGCCAGTAGCTCCAGCCATGACTCAGGCCAGTGGCAGAGGCAGAGGGAGAGGGGCAGCCTCTTCTTCAGCAGGTTTCAGAGGTGAAGGTCCATCAGCTCCAGCACGGATCTTCACAATGACTCAGCAGGAGGCAGATGCATCTAACACCGTGGTGGCAGGTAATTTAGTCATTGGTTGTTCAGATGTGTATGCCTTGATGGACCCTGGTGCATCTCATTCTTTTGTTACACCGAGAGCCGTCCAGAGGTTAGGGTTGATGATCTCTGAGTTAGAGTGTCCTCTCTGGGTCAGTGGACCCAAGTGTGACCCATCAGTGGCAGAGTCAGTCTGCCAGTGTAGTCCTGTGTTTGTTGAGGGAAGATGCTTGTCCGCCGACCTTGTGGTTCTAGACTTGACAGATTTTGACGTCATTCTAGGGATGGACTGGTTATCTACCCATGGTGCTACCTTGGACTGCAGGGACAAGGTAGTCAGGTTCAGAGGTCAGGATGGGTCTGAGGTTGTCTTCAGAGGAGACAGGAGGGGTACACCTAGAGGTCTGATATCAGCTCTTCAGGCTCGTAGGTTGCTTAGGAGGGGATGTCAGGGGTATTTGGCTCATGTGAGAGAGCTTAACAGTCAGGTTAGAGAGCCCGCCTCGGTGCCAGTGGTTAGAGAGTTTCTAGACGTCTTCCCAGACGAGCTGCCAGGTTTACCACCTGTTAGGGAGATAGAGTTCGAGATAGAATTGATGCAGGGAACCCGACCGATCTCTATCCCTCCCTACAGGATGGCGCCAGCAGAATTGAAAGAGTTGAAGGAGCAGTTACAGGAGCTGGTAGACAAGGGCTTCGTCCGACCGAGTACCTCACCCTGGGGTGCTCCAGTCTTGTTTGTGAGAAAGAAGGATGGATCCCTTAGACTTTATATCGACTACAGACAGTTGAACAAAGTCACTACCAAGAACAAGTACCCTTTGCCAAGGATCGACGATCTATTCGACCAGCTAGCAGGAGCGGGTTGTTTCTCCAAAATAGATCTGAGATTTGGGTACCATCAGCTGAGGATCAGAGATGAGGATGTGCCAAAGACGGCTTTCAGGACCAGATATGGGCATTTTGAGTTCCTTGTAATGTCGTTCGGGTTAACTAACGCCCCTGCAGCATTCATGGACCTCATGAACAGAGTGTTTAGTCAGTACCTGGATCACTTTGTTATTGTCTTCATAGATGATATCTTGGTGTATTCCAGGAATGCAGAGGAGCATGCCCATCATCTGCGGTTGGTTCTGCAGACCTTGAGGGAACATGGCTTGTATGCCAAGTTCTCTAAGTGTGAGTTCTGGCTGAGGAGCATTTCGTTCTTGGGGCATGTAGTGTCAGAGAATGGGATAGAGGTGGACCTTAAGAAGACAGAAACTGTGGCTAACTGGCCTAGACCCACTTCAGTGACGGAGATCAGGAGCTTCTTGGGTTTAGCAGGTTACTACAGGAGGTTCGTTCAGGACTTCTTGAAAATAGCAGCTCCTCTGACCAGACTAACCAGGAAGAATCAGAAGTTTCTGTGGACCGACCAGTGCGAAGAGAGTTTTGAAGAGCTTAAGAAGAGGTTGACTTCAGCACCAGTTTTAGCTCTGCCATCTAGTGATGAGGACTTTACAGTCTTTTGTGATGCGTCCCGTGTGGGACTGGGTTGTGTACTTATGCAGAATGAGAGGGTGATTGCTTATGCTTCTAGGCAGCTAAAGAAGCATGAGTTGAATTACCCCACACATGACCTTGAGATGGCAGCAGTACTCTTTGCACTCAAGATGTGGAGGCACTACCTCTATGGGGTAAAATGTGAGATCTTTACAGATCATAAGAGCCTGCAATACATCCTGAGTCAAAGAGATCTGAATTTGAGACAGAGGAGATGGGTAGAGCTGCTGAGTGACTATGATTGCAAGATTCAGTATCATCCGGGTAAGGCGAATGTCGTGGCGGACGCCTTAAGCCGAAAGTCACTAGGCAGTCTATCCCACATCACGGCAGAGAGGAGACCAGTGGTGAAGGAGTTTTACAAGCTCATTGATGAAGGTCTACAGTTAGAGTTGTCTGGTACAGGTGCCTTGGTTGCTCAGATGAAAGTGACACCCGTGTTTCTGGAGCAGGTGGCTCAGAAACAGCATGAGGACCCAGAGTTAGTGAAGATTGCCAGGACTGTTCAGTCAGGCAAAGACAGTGAGTTCAGATTTGACAGTAAGGGGATCCTCCGCTATGGGAGTCGACTATGTGTGCCAGATGACATAGGGCTAAAGGGAGACATTATGAGAGAGGCTCATAATGCAAGATACAGCGTTCACCCAGGAGCCACCAAGATGTACCAAGATCTGAAGAAAGTCTATTGGTGGCCAGCAATGAAGAAAGAAGTGGCACAGTTCGTGTCAGCCTGCGAAGTGTGTCAGAGGGTGAAGCTGGAACATCAGAAGCCGGCTGGAATGCTTAACCCGCTACCTATTCCAGAGTGGAAATGGGAGAATATAGCTATGGACTTCGTAGTGGGGTTACCGGCAGCGTCCAATAGAGTGGACTCCATATGGGTGATTGTGGACAGACTCACCAAATCTGCTCACTTCATCCCTGTCAGGAGTGGCTACTCTGTGGACAAGTTGGCGCAGGTATATGTGGATGAGATCGTCAGGCTGCATGGGGTTCCGGTTTCGATAGTGTCGGATAGAGGACCCCAGTTCACCTCCAAATTTTGGCGGAGTCTGCAGAATGCCATGGGTACTAGATTGGATTTCAGTACTGCCTTCCACCCCCAGACGGACGGACAGTCCGAAAGGACCATCCAGACTATCGAGGATATGCTCAGAATGTGTGTGCTGGACTTTGGCGGTTCTTGGAGGCAGCATCTACCTTTGGTGAAGTTTGCCTACAATAACAGCCATCATGCTAGCATCGGGATGGCTCCATATGAAGCTTTATATGGGAGGAAGTGCAGGTCACCTATTTCATGTGTTTTATGTGTATGATGTGTGTATGCCATGCTATGTGTTAGTTGAGGAACATTCGGGGACGAATGTTCTTAAGGGGGGGAGAATGTAATACCCGGCTAGACTCCGGTATCGGAATTCCTACCGTCCGGTGGAATCTCGGATGTCGGAGACCTCTAGATGGGTAAAACCATGTTTTCATGAAATTTTTTAATGCTTTTGATGATTTTAAGTAAAAAGAGAATGAGTTTTTGCATGAAAACAACCTTGGAGGAAAGCGCAGGTTCGGCCGCCGAAACTCAAAGTTCGGCCGCCGAACATGCATGCGTTTCGGGTGAGCCTTAGGCCTCCGAAGGCATAAGTGAGGGAAGTCCAGGTTCGGCCGCCGAACCTCAAGTTCGGCCGCCGAACATGGCATGCATGCGGAGGCACGTTCGACCCCCGAACGTGAACTGGCCAGCCCCTATATAAGAGCTCCATGGCCGAAACGGGTGAGTTTTCTCCCCATTTTCGACCACGGTGAGTTCTTGCTCCTCCATGGTTCATTTTTGATGATTTTCCTTCAATCTTTCATGTTTTAACAAGGTTTATGTCGTTTTGAAGAGATTTGAGCAAGTTTTGGAGCTTTGAGGTTCAAGAACTCAAAATCTCCCACCTTCGAGTTTAGGACGTCTCTCTCTCGATCTTCAAGAGGTAAGAGCCGATCTTAAGCTCATTTCATGTTTAAAGTAAGTTTTATGCTAGATCTATGGGGTAGAATGCATGTTTAGGTTATAGTTATGTTTATGGGTATAAATGTATGTTCATGAACAATGTGGCTTGTAATGTGTGTTTGATGTGTTGTAGTTAGGGTTTAAGGTAGTTTGAGACCCCTACGAGCTTGTATGCATGTTTTGGTTGAGCTAAATGCATGATGGTTTGAGTTTGGAGGCGTTTGTGCATGTTTGAACCAAGTTTCTGCCCTTTGGGAGAAACTAGGTTCGGCAGCCGAAGGGACTTTCGGCCGCCGAACCCTCTTGTGGAGGCAGCCTTCGGCTGCCGAAGCTTGCCCCCGAAGAGAGACTTTCGTCTCTGTCTGGGAGTTTCGGCCGCCGAAAGTGCCGCCGAACATGCATGAGTTTCGCCTCTATCTGAGAGTTTCGGCCGCCGAAGGTGCCGCCGAACCTGCCTGACTTTCGGCTCTGGAGGGACTTTCGGCCGCCGAACCTGCCGCCGAAAGTGCCCTGTCCAGCCTTTCTTTGCATGTTTTGCATGGATGTTTTGAGATGTTTTAGAGGGTTTTTGGGGGATGTTTTCAGAGTCATGTTATAGTATGTTGGTCCCTCATTTGAGTCCACCTGTGTAGGTTTGGACCCGAGGAACCGAGGACCTCAGCAGTGAGTCAGCTGCTTCAGTCAGTGTCAGAGCTAGCCAGAGGTGAGTGGAATGACTCTTATGCTTTTAAATAAATAAATCAGTTTTGAGCATGTTCATGCATCACGGATGCCATGTGATATCTTAGGTTGCTTGCATTAGAAATCACGAATATGTTGCATTGCATAAAATGTTGTTGATGTGGATGAATGTTGAATGATCTATTAGCCCTCATATGTTATGACATGATGATATGATATGGAAGTCCAGATGTGGCCTGCACTACGCCCCTGGCACTATGTAAGAGAAAGACCGAAAGTGGCATGGACTACGCCCCCGGCACCATGGAATATGTATGTTATGTTATGTTATGTATAAGAGAAAGACCAGGTGTGGCCTGCACTACGCCCCTGGCATGATTGGAATATGTAGAGGGCTAAATGGTGACAAGTTCATCCTTGATATGATTAGTTGTGATGTGATGCATTCCATGATAGCATGTGTTTTAAATGCTTTATGATTCTGCTCACTGGGCTCTAGTAGCTCACCCCTCTCCCAAATTCCCCAGGTTTGCAGGAACGGGTTAGACAGAGAAGTCAAGAAGAGTAATGAAGTCATATGTATGTGATAGTTAGAATGTGGACATGACAGATTGTATAATGATGTATAGATATGTAATGTAATGATATTGAGGTTAGAAGTGTGCTTGACCATAGTTTAATGTAATCCCTTTTGAAACATGATTCTAATGTTATTGATGTCCATGTTTAGCCAACTCAACTCTTGTTATGTTACCCCATTGGGGGGCATTGATGAGATCCCACAGAGGGGTCAAGTTTATGGTTATGTATATGTTCAGTGTATGCACAGGTTGAGTTTGGCGTATGATAGAATGTATGAAAGAAAAGTTTTAATTTTTATGTATGATTGTTGATCATGTATGGGATTAAACAGGTTTACAGGTTGCATGTCAGGCTTGCTACGGGTCCCGGCGGCCTTAAGCCGATCTGGATCCTAGCGCCGGTAGCAGTCCGATTTCCGGGTCGTTACATTTTTGGTTAATTGATCTGGGTTTTTTTTTTCCATTTGCGAAAATGCATTATAAAGCTGCAACAAGCAGTAAAAATAAGCCAAAGACAATTAGATAGAATTTCGGAAAAAATGTAAAATAGATACCTAAAGCTCTCCATTTTGTTAATCTATCTACCGTAACACTAACCGAACAAGAAATCTGACTGAAAGAAAGAGAGTGAAAGTGCAACAACAGAGCTGAGATAGCACAAACTGAAATCCTAATATCCCAAGAGACATTGGTAGACGGTTGAGACATAGTAGAAACCAAAATTGTAACGATCCGGAAACTGGACCGCTACCGGCGCTAGGATTCAGATCGACTTAAGGTCGCCGAAATCCATAGCAAGCCTATCGTACATCCTGTACATCTGATAAAATCTCATACATGATCATACATTTTCATAAAAACTTTAAATTTTTCATATACCAAGCTTGACCTGTGCATGCACTAAAACTGTATACATAAAACCCCTTACTGGAGCCCTCATCAAATGCTCCAGTTGGGTCAACATCTCATATGTCAAGCCTGGTTCATCATATATCATTAAAACATTTACATAAAGATCATGTACAAAAGGGATTTCCACTACTGGTAGGGCCAAATACAATACTAATCCATAAAACATCACTCTACTTTATATTACGTTACATTATTTTACATTACATGTCCACTGCTAATCTATTACATAGACTATACCATAACCTTGCTGACTTTCCCATAGCTACCTGTGCTCCTGCAAACCTGGGGGTTAGGGGAGAGGGGTGAGCTAGAAAAGCCCAGTGAGCAGAACAATAAAAACAATTTAATAAACATATGCTTTCATGGAATGCATCACAACACAAACAAATCACATCACGGATGGACTGACCCAAAAATCCCTCTACTCTATGCCCGGCCCTCGGTGGAGCTCCTCAGGACTTCTATTACATAACATAAGCTCTGTGCTAGGGGCGTAGTGCAGGCCACACCTGGTCTTTTCTGTACTCTGTGCCCGGCCCTCAGTGAAGCTCCTCAAGACTTTTATTACATAACATAATATCTAGAGGGCTAATGGGTCGTCTTGTTGTCCATCCACATCAACAACCAATTATGCAATGCGGCATATTCGTGAAATCTAATGCATCCAACCTATTTCATATACATGATGCATGAACATGCTTAAAACATTTGACTTCTTGAAATAAAAGATTAGTTTAGTTCTACTCACCTCTGGCTGACTCTAAACTAACTCTGAAGCAGCTATCTCACTGCTGATCACCTCGGTTCCTCAGGTTCGATCCTACATAGGTGGACTCAAATGAGGGACCAAACATACTCTAACATGACTCTAAACAACTCCCTAAAAACCCCCTAAAACATCATGAAACATGCATGCAAAACAAGCAAAGGAAGGCTGGGCAGGGGACTTTCGGCGGCAGGTTCGGCGGCCAAAGGTCCCTCCAGATCCGAAAGTCAGGCACTTTCGGGGGCAGGTTCGGCGGCCGAAACTCCCTCCAGATCCAAAAGTCACTAACCTTCGGGGGCAGGTTCGGCGGCCGAAACTCCCCTCCAGAGCCGAAAGTCCAACTTTCGGGGGCGAGTTTAGGTGGCCTAAAGCTGCCTCCATAGGCAGGTTCGGCGGCCGAACATGGCTTCGATGGCCGAACCTGGGTTCTCCAGAATGGCAGAATCCAATTCTGCCTCTCAAATCCAGCCACTAAAAACCTCACAACAGGTATTCAACTATTCTAAAACATGCATAAACACTTATTCAAGCATATAGGGGCATAAAACTAGCCTATACCCCAATAACATCACATTAAGCATAAAGGGTACATAAACCCTAACATTTTAGATCTACTATAGTCATGCATTAAACACCCTTAAAACTCACTTAAAATATAAAAGAAGGCGAGGATCTATACTTACCTCTTGAAGATCGAGAGGAGATGTGATCCAAACTTGGAGATTGCGAGAAATCGAGCTCCGGGGGTCTCTAAGCTTCAAAACCTTGATCTTAGCTTAAAATCTTCAAAACAAAGGTGAAAACTCATCAAAACTTGAAGGATTTGAAGGAAAACACAAAATCAACCATGGGAGGGCGAAATCTCACCTATGCCCGAAAAAAGAGAGAGAAAACTCGCCCACTTTCGGATAATGGGCCTTTTATAGGTGGTTGGCCAGACCACCTTCGGGGGTCAAAGGTGCTTCCGCAAGAGCCCAATGTTCGGCGGCAGAACATGAGGTTCGACGGCCGAACCTAGCTTTTCCCTCCTTGGTCCTTTTCTTTCAAAACTCAATTCTTTCTTTAATAAAACCATAAAACATATAAAAACATTTTAGAAAACCTTTATTTTACCCTTCTAGAAGGCTTCGACATCCGAGAATTCCGGATTCTAATGGAGATTCTGCCGGAAGGTAGGAATTCCGATGCCGGGGTCTAGCCGGGTATTACATTCTTCCCCCCTTAAGAACATTCGTCCCCGAATGTTCAACACACACGCACATGCATAGCATAAACATAAACACATATAAACACATAAACACTAACCTTAAAAGAGATAGGGATATTGTTGGAGCATAGACTCCCGTGTCTCCTAGGTACATTCTTCTACTGATAGAGCATATTTTAATCCATATTATCATGATTTTATTGATGTTTATTTACACCTTTCCTACCTAATTTTGTGGTTTTAATCATGTTTTGAAGATATTAGGTGTAAAGAGACATTCTGGAGAAAATGCTCTTAAAACTGCCAAAAAGTGCCAAAACTGGAAAAATCACCTTTGGAAGCACTTTCGGAAGCCAAAAGTCTCGTCCAGAGCCGAAAGTCACCCACCTTCGGAAGCACTTTCGGAAGCCGAAAGTCTCGTCCAAAGCCGAAAGTCACCCATCTTCGGCAGCACCTTCGACGGCCGAAAGTTTACTCCAGAGCCGAAAGTCCAGCCTCCGAAACTAAGCTTAGGCGGCCGAAAGTCCCCCCCGAATTGCATCTTCCTTATTCAAGAAGCCAAATCTTGAAGATCACATGTTTCCCACTTCATGCCATGCACATTCAAAATTCAAAAGGAGACTCCACCTTCCTCTTTAGTGCATGGGTGGCAACAATAATGTGAAGGAAACTTCTTGGACACACTTGGGCAACAATTAAAAGACCAAAAAGTCCTTGCAATACACATAGAAGGCACATATAAGACCAAGGGCATTTTGGACAGCCTCTAAAAGTTGCATGGACACCCAAGAAACCCTAGGCAATCTCCCAAGACCTATTTAAAGGCCTTATGAAGACAAGAAGTGGCAGATTTCAAGAACTCAATCACCACCAAGGTTCGGCAGCCGCTCCTCCTCCACCTTCGGTCGTCGGTTCCTACTTCCTTCTTCTCTTTTTCTATTTTTTGTTTTGGTTCAGCCATGAGTGGCTGAAACCCTTAATTCTAGTTGAAGTTTGGTTGAAACTAAGGTTGTTTAAAGGGTTGTGAGATCTGAACATAAAGTGTTTGCTTTTGGTTTGTTCAATATTCATGCAATTTTGTGCTTAAATCTAAGATTGCTTTGTTGTTTTGATCAAATTGGCCACTTGATTCTTGATTGCAAAGTTAATTGATTATTAGTTGGGATATTTGTTAGTCCGTAATTGCTGAAAATATTCTGACCTAAGAACACTTGGTGTAAAAACTAAGGAATTGTATGATCTAGCATAATCTTCATGCGTTTGGAGTAGCTAGGATTGGATCTCTCTCATTCTTTATGCAATTGACAATTATTTTGATGCCTAAGGCCCAAGGACGTTCCTTGGCAATTTTTTAATTAGTAATTGATTAGAGGACGTTCCCTAATTGATTTAATCATAAGGAGAGACATGGTGGTGAGAAGCGTTTTCCATCCCCATAACTAATCTATTGAACCAATCAAGAGAACATAAGATTCAATGATCAACCCAAACAACCAAAGTGGATCCATATCTTCAACTAGACCTTTCTCATATTGATTTCCTCTTTTATTTTAATTGCTTGCTGTTTTAATTGCTTTCAATAGTTGTTAGTCAAATCAATCTCAAAACCCCCTTTTTTACTTTATTGCACTTTACTTTTATTCTGCCTTCAGTTACTTGCTTGCAATTGTGCTTTCAGTTTATTCTTTTGATCTTGTTGGTACTCAATTCTCTGTGGATTCGATCCTTTATCACTATCTGCAGTTGTAAGATTGTTGATAACCGTAGAGGTTATTTTTGATTGGCCTCGACAACCGCGAGTCAAAAATTGGCGCCGTTGCTGGGGAATTGATTTGACTTGTTTATTTTTCTTTCATGATCAGATCTGAACACAGGGACACTCTGCCCTTTGATCCAGAAATTGAACGCACCCTCAAAAAATTAGGAAAGCAAGCTGCCGAGCATTTTGCCCAACATTCGGCCGTCGAACTTTATGAACATTCGGCCACCGAACTTGCTTCACTCCAGCAACCGAATTTTGCACCAATGGCAGAACCTCATGCACAAGCTATTGCCCATAATGGACATGCTGTCCAGAACCAAATAGACCAAGAAAATCCAGCAATTAGGCCCCAAGTGCAAAGAGAAAGAACCATGAGAGAACTAGCAATGCCTGTAAGTGATCAAGCACCCCTTTGCATCACCTATCCACCTCTGACAGTTCCCTTTGAACTGAAAACAGGTTTGATTCATCTTCTCCCCAAATTTAGAGGTTTGCAAAATGAAAATCCACACAAGCACTTGAAAGAGTTCAATATTGTTTGTTCATCAATGAGACCTCAAGGTATCTCTGAAGATCATGTTAAATTAAGAGCTTTTCCCTTTTCATTAGATGACTTTGCTAAGGATTGGTTATTTTATTTGCCATCTGGATCTATAACCTCTTGGGATGATATGGTCCAAACTTTTTTGAACAAATACTTCCCAACATCTAAGTCAATTGGCATAATAAGAGAAATCACTAGCATAAGACAGAAACCAACTGAAGATTTATATGATTACTGGGAAAGGTTTGAAAGACTATGTACATGTTGTCCACAACATGATATGTCAGATATGTCTCTCATACAATTCTTTTATGGAGGATTGCTCTCATCAGAAAGAAAATTCATAGATGTAGCTTGTGGAGGATCCATTGCAGACAAGACATCTAGGGAGATGCGAGAGTTAATCTCTACACTTGCAGCCTCATCTAGGCAATATGGAGAAGAAAAGCAAATGCAAAGAGGAGTCAATGACGTAAGTTCACCTACTATTTCTGAACTGACAGCTGTTATGAAAGGTTTTGCCATAGAACTGGCTCAACAAATGCAAGCAGCCCAGCCATCTAGGCCATGTGGGATCTGTTCATATGTAGGACATCCAACTGATCAATGTCCTACTCTGCAAGAAGACAACCAGCAAGTTAACACCATTGGAGGATATAACAACCAGCCTAGACATGATCCATACTCAAACACATATAATCCAGGTTGGAGAGATCACCCCAATCTCAACTATGGAAGGGCCAACAACAACCAGAACAATCAGAACTACCAAAGAAATCAAGCCCAACCAGCACCTCAGAATTCCAACCAGCACCTCAGAATTCCAACCAGCACCTCAGAATTCCAACCAGCACCTTGAAAAGATGATGGAAACAATGGTAAATGTCATGCAAGGTATGTGACAAGACATAGGACAACTGGCTGCATCCATGAGCAAATCTGAAACCCAAGGTAAGCTCCCTTTTCAAACTGAAACTAATCCCAGACAAAATGTTAGTGCCATTACTTTGAGAAGTGGAAAATAACTTCAAGATGCAAGATATGAGGAAGAAAAGCAAGTTGCACCAAAGCCGGTGCAATCTGAATCCTATGCGCAACCTCACCTCCATGAGCCAGCCTCTCTTGCGCAATCAGAAGCACCTCCTACGTAGAAAACTGATGAAAAGGTACGTTTCCACATTCCACCTCCTTTTCCAAAAAGATTTGAAAGAACACAAAAAGAAAAAGAAGAAAAGAAGATCCTTGAGACTTTCAGAAAGGTGGAAATCAACATACCACTGCTAGATGCTGTTAAACAGATTTCCAGGTACGCAAAATTTCTGAAAGAACTGTGTACCAATAGAAGAAAGCTTGCTGAGAGAGAGAAAGTAAGTGTAGGTGAAGTTATTACTGCTGTAATTAAAAGAGAACTCCCTACTAAATGCAAAGACAAAGGTATGTTTGCTATCTCTTGCAAGATTGGGAATGTTGGAATTAAGAAAGCCATGTGTGATCTTGGTGCATCCATAAATATCATGCCTCTTTCCATCTATAAATCTCTAAATGCATGTGCACTGAAAGACACAAACGTTGTGATTCAATTAGCTGATAGATCTGTAGTATATCCCATAGGAGTTCTGGAAGATGTATTAGTCCAAGTAGATGAACTTGTCTTTCCTGTTGATTTTTATGTGATTAATACTAAGGAAGATAGTTGCAATACTAGTTCTGATATCCTTCTTGGACGTCCCTTCTTGAGTACTGCTAGAACTAAGATTGATGTGCATGATGGTACTTTGACCATGGAGTTTGAAGGGGAAGTAATTAAGTTTAATGTCTATGATGCCATGAAATATCCACATGATATGTCCCCTGTTTATGGTCTTGATATTGTTGACTGTTTGAGCCAGGAAGTTTTTGATGAAAATCAAGATGATATTCTTAACAGTGATTTCTGTAGAGATACTGATCAGGTACAGATTGAGAGCCAGAAAGAGCCAAAACTTAAGGAGACAGTCTGTAGCATCCAATAGATAAACTGCAGTCAAATACAGAATGAGGAAAACACTGTTGCACCACTCCAGAAAGGCCTTGCGCAAGCTGAAGCTACTGCCTTTCGGCTGCCGAACCCCACCATCCTTCGGTCGCCGAATCCTTCACCTCAACTCCCACCACAGATTGAATCTACTGCCTCTCGGTCGCCAAACACTACTGACTTTCAGCCGCCGAACTCAGAAGCCTTTCGGCCGCCGAACCTCGCTCCATAGCCTCCGACGCAAGCAAGCTCTTCCAGTCCGCCCTTGCAGTCAAGTCAGAAAGTACCAGAATCAGATCTGAAGCCTCTCCCGGACCATCTGAAATACATGTAATTGGGAGCTGACAAGACACTACCAGTAATAGTGTCCAATGAGTTAAGCCAACATGAAGAAGCAAGCCTCCTGAAAGTACTGCAAAAACACAAAGGAGCCATAGGGTGGACCATAGATGACATCAAAGGTATTTCTCCTTCCACATGCATGCATAGAATACACATGGAGGATGAATGCAAGCCAGTCAGAGATGCTCAAAGAAGACTGAATCCACCTATGATGGAGGTAGTAAAGAAAGAAATAGTCAAGCTCCTTGATGCAGGTATCATATACCCAATCTTTAATAGCAAATGGGTGAGTCCTGTGCATGTAGTTCCAAAGAAAACTGGAATTACCATTGTTCCAAATGCTGAAGGAGAACTTGTTCCCAAAAGAGTTCAGAATGGATGGAGAGTGTGCATGGACTATAGGAAGCTCAATGCTGCAACAAGGAAAGACCACTTCCCACTACCATTCATTGATCAAATGCTAGAAAGGCTTGCAGGTAAGTCCCATTATTGTTGTCTTGATGGTTATTCAGGTTTTTATCAGATTCCAGTTGCTCTAGAGGACCAAGAAAAGACCACCTTCACTTGTCCTTTTGGCACTTTTGCCTTTAGAAGAATGCCATTTGGACTATGCAATGCACCTGCCACCTTTCAGCGATGCATGATGATCATATTTTCTAACTATGTGGGTAAGACCATTGAAGTGTTCATGGATGACTTCACAGTACATGGTAACTCCTTTGATGAATGCCTTGCCAACTTGGAAAAGATCCTACAGAGATGCCTTGAGTCTAACCTTGTGCTTAATTATGAAAAATGTCATTTTATGGTTAATCAAGGTATGGTTTTAGGACATGTAGTTTCAGCTAAAGGAATTGAAGTAGACAAGGCTAAGGTAGACACAATTAAAAATCTGCCTTATCCTACTAATGTTAAAGAAGTCCGTTCTTTCCTTGGTCATGCAGGATTCTATAGGAGATTCATAAAAGATTTCTCCAAAATCACACAGCCTTTATGTAAATTGCTCCAACAAGATGTGACATTTGATTTCGATACAGGTTGCAAAACTGCATTTGATCTAATAAAGAAATTGCTTGTGATTGCCCCAATTATTCAAGCACCTGATTGGAACATGCCCTTTGAAATCATGTGTGATGCAAGCAACTATGCAGTGGGAGCAGTCTTGGGGCAACGTGTGGGAAACTCACCCCACGTCATTCACTATGCCTCTCGCACACTGGATACCACACAAAACAACTACACAACAACAGAAAATGAGCTCTTAGCTATTGTATTTGCTTTAGAGAAATTCAGACCATATCTCTTGGGAATCAAAGTCATTGTTTATTCTGACCATACAGCTCTGCGATATCTGATCAAGAAAAAGGAAGCAAAACCGAGACTCATTCGGTGGATCCTCCTATTACAAGAGTTTGATTTGGAGATAAGAGACAAGAAGGGGAAAGAAAATCTTGTGGCTGACCACCTCAGCCAACTCTCATCCAGCTCTGCGCCTTGTCCAGTCAAGAAAGACTTCCCAGATGAACATCTGTTCGTCACTCATTCCGCCTAAGTGAATCGCATGCCATGCACCACACCCCAGGGGAGTATTCAGTTTCCTTTGTTCTCTTCTTTTTTTATACATTGAGGACAATGCATGATTTAAGTGTGAGGGTGCATATCTCTCTTCCTCTCCCCTCTTCTTCTTCTCCTTCTTCTCTTCTCTTCTTCTTCTTCCCTTCTTCACAATGCTTTCTGCACAAAATTTTTTCTTTTACCTTTCAGCTTTGCGTTTCTTTCAGTTTGATTAGCCACAGTATTGAAATTTTTTCATTTTTGTTATTTTTGCTTTCAATAAAACACATACAACCACAACCTTCTTCTTCTTTTTGTTTTGCTCTACTCAAACTGATGAACTATGTTGAATGAGTTTTTCTTTCCATGACCCCATTGATGTGATGACTCTTTAAACTTATGTTGAATCAATTGCAGTGAGTTGTATTCATGTTTGAGAATTGCCTTCATGTTTGAGAATTTCCTTTTGAATTGAATCTTTGAGTTTGCCATGGTGAAAAATATATTAATGACCCTCATTAGAGAGAATAAATTGAAAATTGTGTGAATGAACTTAACGTGATTTGATTTAGCAATTGGTGTTGATTTGCCCAAATCATTGAAAGAAAGAAATTCACAAAGGCTTAGACTTCAAAAGCACAAATTGAAAACTGTTCCAATGGTCAAAAGACTATGAACAGAGCTAGTAGCCACTTGGACAGGTGACCAACTGAGTAACTGGGGGTGGGTATCACAAATATGTACCTTTACGTCAAAAGGTTGGTGACTTGTTCAAGCAAAATTAAAAGTGCAAAAAACTGAATAAAGTACTTCAAGGTAAGGGCACATCACTCTGAAAGCTAGAAAAAGTCTTATATGAACAAACTAATGTGCATGTATGATCTCTCTCTTGAGGAAAACAAATCCTAACCATGGTAAGCAAAGGGAAACAAGGAAAGAAGGTAAGTAATCTTCATGCATATATTCTTCACTGCAATAATTCAAAATATGTGTCTAGAGTAAGAGCTTGAGTGGAAATAAGGATCTAGAGCAAAGAAAGCTTATTTGACTATGTTTATTTGCTTGAGGACAAGCAAAAAGCTAAGTGTGGGTGTAATACCCGGCTAGACTCAAGCATCGAAATTCCTACTGTCCGGTGGAATCTCGGATGTCGAAACTCTCTAGAAGGATAAAGTAAAGGTTTTCTAGAATGCTTTTACATGTTTTTATGGTTTTGATTAGAAAGGATTTGAGTTTTGAAAGAAAAGACCAAGGAGGGAGGAACCCAAGTTCGGCCGCCGAACATGGGGCTGTTTAGGAGGCACGTTAGGCTTCCGAAAGTGGCTTTCTTTCGGCCGCCGAACCTCAAGTTCGGCCGCCGATCATGAGATAGTTTAGGGGGCACGTTTGGCTGCCGAAGGTGGTGAAGTTGTGGAAGCAGCTTAGGCCGCCGAAGGTGGTTGACCGGCCACCTATAAAAGCCCCTCAGACCGAAAATGGGCGAAGTTTTCTCCCCATTCTCGAGCTAAGGTGCGTTTATGTCCTCCTTTGGTTGTTTTCGTGTTTTTTCTTCAAATCCCTAAAGTTTTCATGAGTTTTATCTTTGTTTTGAAGAGTTTTGAGCTTAAGACCAAGTTTTAGAGCTTGGAGACCCAAGGAGCTAGATTTCTCCCATCTCCAAGTTAGGGATCGCACCAACCCTCGATCTTTAAGAGGTAAGTATAGATCCACACCCTTTTCTTTGTTTTAATGAAGTTTTATGAAGTTTTGATGCATGGGATAGAGTAGATGTGCATGCTTAGGTTTGCGTGGGTTTTATGCTTAATGTTTGTTTATGTGATGTTGTGTTATGAGGTTTAAGTAAGTTTATGCCCTATATGCATGAGGGAGTGTGTATGCATGTTTGGGAGAGAGCATGTGAGGTTTTGGGTTGTTTTGGAAGGTTTGGAGGCTGTTTGTGCATGAGGAAGTTGAGTTCTGCCATTCTGGAAGAACTCAAGTTCGGCAGCCGAAGGGACTTTCGGCCGCCGAACCTGCCTGTGGTGGCTTGTTTTGGCTGCCGAACCCTGCCCCCGAAAGTTGGGCTTTCGGCTCTGGAGGGGAGTTTCGGCCGCCGAACGTGCCGCCGAAAGTGGCTGAGTTTCGGCTCTAGAGGGACTTTCGGCCGCCGAACCTGCCGCCGAAAGTGCCCTGTTTAGCCTTCTTTTGCATGACTTCTATGGTTGTTTTATGATGATTTAGGGGGTTTTTGGGGAGATGTTTAGAGTCCTATTCGAGTATGTTTGGTCCCTCATTTGAGTCCACCTATGTAGGATCGGACCTGAGGAACCGAGGTGTTCCGCAGTGTTAGCTGCTTCAGAGTTAGTCCATAGGTAGCCAGAGGTGAGTAGAACACAACTCTTTTATTTACAGCAAATTAACTTTTAAGCATGTCCATGCATCACGATTGCCATGTTTATAGGTTGTTGCATTAGAATCCACGAATATATTGCATTGCATTATATGATGATGTTGTTGTGGATGGATATTGGATGATCCTCTAGCCCTCAATATGATATGATATGACATAAGATGATATGATATGACATGAGATGGTATGATATGATATGAGATGAGAAGACCAGGTGAGGCCGTATCGCCCTTGGCATAGTTGGACTGTAAGAGAAGACCAGGTGAGGTCGTATCGCCCCTGGCATAGTTGGACTGTAAGAGAAGACCAGGTGAGGCCGTATCGCCCCTGGCACAGTTGGACTTGCTATGATATGTATATGTAAGAGAAAACCAGGTGTGGCCGTATCGCCCCTGGCACGGCTAGACCTGGTACGATATGCAGAGGGCTATTGGTCACAATTCCATCCTTGATGCGATTTGTTTGTGATGTGATGCATTCCATGATAGCATATGTTTTAATGAATTGTTTTATTGTTCTACTCACTGAACTTTTTAGCTCACCCCTTTCCCCTAACCCCAGTTTTACAGGACCAGAGGTAGCACAAGGAGTCAAAAGAGTAATGGTTAAGGGTATGTTATAGTTGTGTCATGTAATAATATAGTAGTGGACATGTATAATATAAAGTGATGTAATGTAAGATAATGTAATGAGGTTTAGTATTGTGCTTGGCCCTAATGTTTATAGTAAATCCCTTTTTATACGTGATCTATATGTAATGTTTTAGGATGAGTTATGTTAAACCAAGCTTGATGTATGTTATGTTGCCCCATTGGAGCATTTGATGAGGGCTCCAGGGTGGGGTTTTATGTTTTTGAGTTTGTGCATACACAGGTTAAGCTTGGTAAATGAAAGAAAAAGTTTAAATTTTTATGTATATATTTGATCATGTATGGAATTTAACAGGTATACAGGATGTATGTTAGGCTTGCTACGGGTCCCGGCGGCCTTATGCCGATCTGGATCCTAGCGCCGGTAGCGGTTTGATTTCCGGGTCGTTACAAATTGGTATCAGAGCCCTAGGTTCACATGGTCGGACCTAAAGTGTGTCGGGCTCATAGAGGTCATAGAAGGGCAAGCACAATAGGAAAAATCATGTCCACTAGGATAGGATGTCGAGTCCTGTCTTGATGATGATGTGAAATGCCATGATAGAATGCATGTGCATTAATGATATGATATGTATGTGATGAGGATTCATGTGTTACCACATGGACCATATGATGCTATGTTTGTATGATATGCTATGTATGCGATGTGGGTTCATGTGCTTCCACATGAACTATGTGATGCTAATGCTATGAGATGTATATTGTGTTTCAGAGAAATAGGATGAGAGGCACTCGTCGATCGATAAGATTGACTGGAGTACGACCAGAGAATGAGGACATGGGTGCCCATCCCCCAGCATTGCCAAGGGCAATGTCATGTAGATCAAGCAGAGAAGGAACATCAAGGGACCCTAGAAGGTCTTTTGATGTGAGCAGAAGGGGAGCAGTTTAGGGTGATATGTCAGCAGATATAAGGGGATCAGAGGAGGATGAACAGAGAAGAGATGGCAGCTTGGGCATGAGTATGTCAGGAGAGGATATGGGAGAATCCTAAGGAGGCACTCAGGCCTCGGGTTTTATTCCACCACAGTATCCACCCTACCCACAGGGGCCAGGGTATCCGATGGGGAATGCATCAGATTTCTTTAGCTATAACCCATATCCCACCTTTATGCCCTATCCTTCCTTTTACCCGCCATATCCATAGTATCCCATGTTTCCACCCTCACCCTTTTTCCCAGGTCCAGCAAACCCTAACCCAGGGAATGCTGCGCCTCCTCCTCCACCAGTAGAACCAGTAGTCCAGGATGTCCAAACATCCAAACCTAGCTCATCGGTTGGGGGTAAAGTGAAGATGACAGATTACCTAAGGTTGGATGCCCCCAAGTTCGAAACAGGTGATGACCCTTTTGAGTATCTCAGAACGGTAAAGATGATAACAGATGAGCTAGGAGCAAGTGACAGTAGAGCCATTCAGATGGCGGGGTTCACATTGAAATGCAAGAAAGCAAGAGAATGGTTCAAAAACTATGTGGACCCAAGGTTGGAGAGCTTATCCTGGGATCAGTTTGCCAATGAGTTCGCAGGATGGGCTTTTCCAGACAGTTCAAGGGAGCTTAAGATGATTGAGTTTGAGCAGCTAAGGCAGACGGATGATATGAGTGTAGATGAGTACACAGATAAGATCTTGGAGCTGTTTCCGTTTGCAGGGAAAACCTTTGACTCAGATCAGAAGAAAGCTAGGAGGTATATCATGAGACTTCATTCCAGGTATTCCTCCTTAATCCAGTCAGCAGAGAGGGAGAGTTTCCATGCGATAGTGGATATGGCCCGAAAGATGGAAGCTAGTGCCATCATCCAAGGAACAGTGAATCAGCAGGTGGCACAATCCTCGGGTTTCAAAACCCCAAGGACAGGGAATGTTGATCTCTCCTCTCTGAGTGAGGCTGCCGCAAAGAGTAAAAAGGGGGACAGAGGCCTCAGAAGATCAAAGAAGAGCAAGTTCTAGAACAGGTTAAAGTATGGGCTAAGATTAGGCGATGGTTTGAGCTCTGGTTTGGATGGTTCCAGATGTACGAGGTGCGGTAGGCCGCACAAGGGAGTCTGTCGGATTGGGACAACAGCATGTTTCAGGTGCGGACAGGAGGGGCACATGGCTCGTGAGTGTCCCACTGCGACCTTGTTGGCACGGTCCCAGCAAACAGCTTCAGACAGTATAGCTCAGCCAGTAGCTCCAGCCACGATGCAGGGCAGAGGCAGAGGGAGAGGGGCAACCCCTTCTTCAGCAGGTTCCTGCGGAAAAGGTCCATCGGCTCCGGCACGGATCTTCGCTATGACCCAGCAGGAGGCTGACACATCGGACATGGTGATGACAGGTAATCTCGCTCTCTTATGTTCTGATGTGTATGTTTTAGTGGACCCTGATGTTTCTCTTTCCTTGTTGCTTTGAGAGCCGTAGATAGAGTGGGTTGATAGCTTCTAGGTTATAGTGTTCTCTTTGGGTCAGTGGACCCAAGTGTGATCCATCTGTGACAGAGTCAGTCTGTCAGTATAGTTCAGAGTATGTAGAGAGTAGATGCCTTCCAGCCGACCTAGTGGTTCTAGATTTGATTGATTATGACGTCATTCTAGGGATGGATTGGCTTTCTACTCATGGTGCTACCTTGGATAGCAGAGACAAGGTAGTCAGGTTCAGAGATCAGGGTGGATCAGAGGTAGTCCTTTGAGGGGACAGAGTAGGGATACCTAGAAGTTTGATATCAGCCCTACAGGCTCGTGAGTTGTTCAAGAAAGGGTGTCAGGGGGTTTCTTGCTCTTGTGAGAAAGCATAGCAGTCAGGTCAGGGAACCAGCTTCAGTGCCCGTAGTCAGCGAGAGTTTTTAGATGTTTTTCCAGACGAGCTGTCAGGTTTACCACCTGTTAGGGAGACGGAGTTCAAAATTAAAGTGATGATGGAAACCAGACTTGACAGAGCATAATTTAGCCCACTTTATCATGATAATCTTGATGTTTATTTACACCTTTTCTACCTAATTTTGTGGTTTTAATCATGTTTTGCAGATATTAGGTGTAAAGAGACAATCTGGAGAAAATGCTCTTAAAACTGCCAAAAAGTGCCAAATATGGAAAGTTCCAGAAAAGGAAAGTTTTCATATATGGAAAGTTCCAAATAAGGAAAGTTTTCATATATGGAAAGTGCCAAATAAGGAAAGAGTCAGACAGCACAGTCAGCAAACTGTCCGAAATTCGAACTACAGAATCTTTCCTGCCTTATTTAGAGCATGAAGCCAAAAAGGAAAGTTTTCAAATAAGGCAAGTTTTCAGAAAAGGAAAGTCTTCAAATGAGGAAAGTGCAGAGACAAAATCAAATAAGGAAAGCTCAGTCAGGAAATTATTTGAATTTCGAATCGCAGATTTTTCTTTCCTTATTCAAAGATGTGCACGTACTGCAGCAGTCAAATCTTCCAATTTAGGCAGCAAGATCTCATGAAGGCACACTTGCCTCTTCTGCGTTCAGCATTTAAAATTCAAACGAAGGCTCCACCTAAAAAGGAAAGATTGGACAGATATCTTTCCATCTCTGCACATTAATGACTACGCTCTCCTTCCTCTTCTGCAGTCCATGCGCACGCCACCTGCCTTCTGGAGACCAATCCGCGCGTCATTCCTCTTCTGAAAGCCTTGGAACATGTCTCTTTCCTTCTAAAGCTCCAGCCACGACTTCTTCCTCTTCTGGAAGCATTAATGCATGATTCTTTCCTCCTTTCAAGCACAAGGTATGCTCCTTTCCTATTCTGAAAGCCATCCGCGCGCAACTGCCTTCTGAAGAGCTTGCAGTCCGATTCTTTCCTCTTCTGCAACAATATGGGCAGCCTCTACACTAATTAGGAAGCAAGGTCAGCATCTAAAATTATTTAGGAAGCATAATCTGCGCCTCCTTCCCTTTCTGAGACCAAACCGCGCGCACCAACTTCCTTCAGCAGTGCATTTTCGCGCAGCCTTCCTTCTGAAGCCGAAAAGCGCGATTCTTTCCTTTCCAGACACATCTTGGGCAGAAAATACCTCTTGGGCAGTAAGTATGACCTAGGGCAACACTTTTCAAATATAAAAAGCCACATAAGAAGCCTCTACAGGGTCCCGAACACACCACCTTGGAGACACCTGCGAAATTCACATCTCTTCTTCTACCTTTCTTCTTTTCTTTATTTTTTATTTTTGTTTCAGCCATGAGAGGCTGAAACCTTTCATTCTAGTTGAAGAGCAAGTGAAGCTTTAGTTGTATTGTGGATTGAGAGACTTGGACTACATTGTTTATCTTTTTGTTATTCAGTATTCTTGTGATTTCATGCTTAAGGACATTATTGCTTTGTTATTTAAGATCTCCATTGATTTTTGTTGCAAAGTGATATATTGTTGGTTTGAATGATTTTAAGTCCGTAATTGCTTGAATTGTTTAAACATAAGAACACTTGGTGCACAACCAAGGAAATTGCATGATCTAGTGTTGTCTCCATGCATGTGGGTGACTAGAATTGGTTCTCTCTATTTCTTTATGCGATTGACTATTGTATAAGGCCTGTGGCTCAAAGACGTTCTTTGGCAATTGTTAATTAGTAATTAATTGGAGGACTTTCCCTAATTGATTTAATCTAAAAGGAGAGATAATGGTGGTGAGAAGCTTCTTCCATCACCATGACCAATTTATTGAATCAATCAAAAGAAACTAAGTGTCAATGATCAATCCCATCAACTAAAGTGGATCTAATTCTTCAACTAGAGCTTTTCTCATATTTATTTTCTCTTTATTTTATTATTCGCTTTATTTTTATTGCTTTCATTATTAGTTTAATCCCATCAATCTCAAAACCCCCCATTTTTACTTTACATGCACTTGCACTTTTTTTTCTTTTCTGCTCTTTTTAATTTGGTCTACTCAAGGAAGGTAAATAAGTATCAATTCCCTGTGGATACGATCCTTTCACCACTGTCTACAGTTTTATTATTGTTGGCAATTGAATTGATTATTTTGACCGGCTTCGACAACCGCTCTGTCAAGACTCATCTCTATCCCTCCCTTCAGGATGGTACCTGTAGAGTTAAAAAAGTCGAAAGGGTTAAAGGAACAGTTGTAAGAGTTGGTAGGTAAGGGTTTCATCCGACCGAGTATCTCACTTAGAGGTGCTCTAGTGTTGTTTATGAGAGTGAAGGATGAATCCTTAAGGCTTTGTATCAACTACAGGCGGTCGAACAAAGTCACTACCAAGAATAAGTATCGGTTACCTTAGATCGATGATCTATTTAGACCAGCTAGCAGGAGTTGGTCATCTTTTCAGGATAGATCTGAAATCCGGGTACCAGCAGTAAAGGATCAGAGAAGAAGATGTGCCGAAGACGGCGTTCAGAACCAGATATGGGCACTATGAGTTTCTAGTAATGTCGTTCGGGCTATTAAATGCCCCTGCAGCATTCATAGATCTCATAAGTAGAGTTTCTAGTTAGATTCTGGACCACTTCGTTATTGTCTTCATTGACGATACCTTGGTGTATTCCAAAAGCGCAGAGGAGTATGCCCATTATCTGAGGACAGTGTTACAGACCTTGAGAGGACATGGCTTGGGTGCCTAGTTCTCCAGATGTGAGTTTTGGTTAAGGAGCATATCTTTCTTGGGTCGTGATGTGTCAGAAACAGGGGTTTTGAGGTAGATCCCAAGAAAGTTAAAGCTGTAGTTAACTGGCCTAGACCCACCACAGTGACATAGATTAAGAGCTTGTTGGGTTGGCAGGTTACTACAGGAGGTTCATCCAGAACTTCTCTAGAGTTGCTGCTCCTATGACCGGGTTGACCAAAGAGAAACAGAGGTTAATTGGTCAAAATAGTGTGAAAAAAAAAGCTTTGAATAGCCAAAGAGAAGGTTGACGTCAGTACCGGTGTTAACTCTGCCTACCAGTGATGAAGTCTTCACAATGTCCTGTGATGCGTCCCGTGTGGGACTAGATTGTGTGTTGATGCAGTATGGAAGGGTAGTTGCTTATGCTTCTAGGCAGTTAAAGGAGCATGAGTTGAATTACCCTACACATGATCTAGAAAAGGTAGTTGTGATCTTTGCACTCAAGATGTAGAGGTGTTATGTAATACCCGGCTAAACTCTGGTATCGGAATTCCTACCGTCCGGTGGAATCTCGGATGTCGGAAGCCTCTAGTAGGGTAGACACATATTTTCATAAAATGTTTTGATGTATTTCATGGTTTTAAGTAAAAAGAAAATGAGTTTTTGCATGAAAACAACCTTGGAGAAAAACTCAGGTTTGGCCGCCGAACCTCAAGTTCGGCCGCCGAATATGCATGCGTTTCGAGTGTGCCTTAGGCCCCCGAAAGCATAAGTGAGGGAAACTAGGTTCGGCCGCCGAACCTTATGTTCGGCCGCCAAACATAGCATGCATGCGGAGGCACTTTCGGCTCCCGAACAGGGCCTGGCCAGTCACCTATAAAGGGGTCCCTTAGCCAAAAACGGGCGAGCTTTTCTCCCCATTTTCGGCCAAGGTGAGCTCTCCACCATCCCTCGCCGATTTTGAGTTCCTTCCTTCAAATCTTTCTCGATTTTCATTAGTTTTACCTTTGTTTTGAAGATTTTGAGCTTTTGAGCAAGTTTTGGAGCTTGGAGGTTCAAGGAACTCTCTCTCTCCCATTTTCCGAGCTAGGGTCGTTCTCCTCTCGATCTTCAAGAGGTAAGGGCCGATCTTGAGCTTATGGCATATTTTAAGTAAGTTTTAAGTAGATCTATGGGGTAGAATGCATGTTTAGCTTATGGTTAGGTTTATGTTATGTTTTTGGACAATGTGGATGTTTGATGAGTTGTAGATGGGGTTTAAGATAGTTTGAAGCCCCTAGGAACTTGTATGCTTGAGTTTGTATATTGTAGATTAGGAAAAATGCATGTTTGGTAGGATTTGGGAGGCAAAAATGCATGAGGAACCAAGTTTCTGCCCTTTGGCAGAAACCAGGTTCGGCAGCCGAAGGACTTTCTGCCGCCGAACCTGCCTGGGAGGCAAGCCTTTCGGCTGCCGAAGCCTGCCCCCGAAAGAGGACTTTCGTCTCTGGAGGGCAGTTTCGGCCGCCGAAAGTGCCGCCAAACATGCATGAGTTTCGTCTCTGTTTGGGAGTTTCGGCCGCCGAAGGTGCCGCCGAACCTGCCTGACTTTCGGTTCTGGAGGGACTTTCGGCCGCCGAACCTGCCGCCGAAAGTGCCCTGTCCAGCCCTCTTTTGCATGTTTTTCTATGGTTGTTTCATGATGTTCTAGGGGGTTTTTGGGGAGTAGTTTAAAGTTATGTTCATGTATGTTTGGTCCCTCATTTGAGTCCACCTGTGTAGGTTCGGACCCGAGCAACTGAGGATCCCAGCAGTGAGTCAGCTGCTCCAGTGTCTGGTCAGAGCTATCCAAAGGTGAGTGGAATAACTTATTGCGTTTTAAAGCAAACAATGGACATTTTAGCATGATTCACGCATCATTAATGCCATGAGATATACTAGGTTGTTTGCATTAGAATTCACGAATATGTTGCATTGCATACTTTATTGTTGTTGATGTGGGTGAACGTTGGATGATCCATAGCCCTCGATCTATGATGTGACGATGTGATATGTACGGTACGGAATGTAAGACCAGTGGGACCCATTCTACTTTCGCTGGCACTATGTAAGAGAAAGACTAGGACCCATTCTACGTTCTGGCACATTGGAATGTTATGTTATGCTATGTAAGAGAAAGACCAGGACCCATTCTACGTTCTGGCACTATTGGATATGTAAAGGGCTACTGGTGACAAGTTCATCCTTGATGTGATTAGCTGTGATGTGATGCATTCCATGTTATCATATGTTTTAAATGTTTTATTATTCTGCTCACTGGGCTCTAATAGCTCACCCCTCTCCCTAATCCCCCAGGTTTGCAGGTACAGGGTAGACCAGGAGGTCAGCAAGAGTAATAAAATCTTGTGTATATAATAGATAGAGTGTGGACATGATAAATTGTAAAATGATGTAAAGTTATGAATAGTAATGTATGTAATGATATTGAGGATTAGAGATTGTGCTTGACCCAATGTGTAAGGTATCCCTTTTTATACATGATCTTAGATGTTTTGTGATGTTCTTGTAAACCAACTCAACGTATGTTACATCGCCCATTGGGGCACTGATGAGATCCCACAGAGGGGTCAATGTTTATGTTTATGACTATGTTCAGTGCATGCACAGGTTGAGTTTGGTGTATGAGAGAATGTATGAAAGAAAAGTTTTAAAATTTCTATGTATATTCTTGATCATGTATGGGATTAAACAGCTTTACAGGTTGTATGTCAGGCTTGCTACGGGTCCTGGCGGCCTTAAGCCGACCTGGATCCTAGCGCTGGTAGCGGTCCGATTTTCGGGTTGTTACAGAATGGTATCAGAGCCCTAGGTTCATAGGATCGGACCTAGAGTGTCGGGCTCATAGATGTTCTAGAAGGTCAAGCACAATAGGAAGATCATGTCCACTAGAATAGGATGTTGAGTCCTGTCTTGTATGATGATGTGAAATGCCATGATTATATACATGTGCATTAATGCTATGATACGAATGATATGTATGTGATACGGGTTCATGTGTTCCCACATGAACCATACGATGCTAATGTCTATGTGATGTGTACTGTTTTTCAGAAAACAGGATGAGAGGAACCCGTCGATCTTCAAGATTGATTGGAGTACCACCTGAGGATGAGGGCACGAGCGCCCGTCCTCCTGCATTGCCTAGGGCAATGTCATGTAGATCAAACAGAGAAAGAGTATCAAGGGACCCTAGAAGGTCTTTTGATGCTAGCAGAAGGGGGACAGATAGAGGAGGAAGTTCTTCAGATGTGAGGGAGGTTATGGAAGTGGAACAGAGGAGGGATGGGAATCTGGATGTCAGCATGGCGGAAGAAGGGACAGGGGAGTCACAGGGAGGCGCTCAGGCCTCGGGGTTTGGTTTTCCACCCCATTGTCCACCCTTCCCACAGGGTTCAGGGTATCCGATGGGAGGCACATTGGATTACTCCAGCTTTAACCCTTACCCTACCTACATGCCTTATCCACCTTTCTATCCACCTTACACACAGTACCCAGCTTATCCACCCTCACCCTTCTATCCTAACCCGGCAAACCCCACCTCGGGGAATGCTGCACCCCCACCTCCACCACCTACAGAACCAACAGCCCCAGTTACTCAACCTCCTAGACCTAGCTCAACCGGTGGGAGCAAGGTGAAGATGACAGATTACCTTAAGCTGGATGCTCCCAAATACAAGTCAGGGGATGATCCTTTTGAGTACCTGAGAGTGGTGAAGACGATAACTGATGAGCTAGGGGCAGATGACAGCAGGGCCATTCAGATGGCAGGGTTCACTTTAAAGTGCAAAAAGGCACGGGAATGGTTCAAGTGTTATGTGGACCCAAGACTAGACGGCATGACATGGGAGGAATTTGCAAATGAGTTCGCTGGATGGGCTTTTCCAGACAGTTCTAGAGAACTGAAGATGATTGAGTTTGAGCAGCTGAGACAGACAGAACACATGAGTATAGAGGAGTACACGGATAAATTCTTGGAGCTATTGCCTTTTTCAGGGCAAGCTCTAGATACAGATTCGAAGAAAGCCAAGAGATATATTATGAAACTGCATTCTAGGTACTCCTCTTTGATTCAGTCAGTTGAGAGGGAAAGTTTCCACACTGTGGTGGATATGGTGCGAAGGATGGAGGCGAGTGCTATAGTTGAGGGGTTAGTGAAGCAGTCAGTGACCTAGTCTTCAGGGGTTAAGACCCCAGGCAGAGGAGGGCCAGGTCCCTCTTCTCAAAGCTCAGGTAGCAAGAGGTGGAATAACACCACCAAGAAGCCTAAGAAGAACAAGTTTTGGAGTAAGTTGAAATCCGGCCTGGGATTAGGCGGTGGCTCGAGCTCAGGCTCAGATGGTACAGAATGCCTAAGGTGTGGGAGGCCACACAAGGGAGTGTGTCGAGCTGGGACTAATGCATGTTTCAGATGTGGACAGGAGGGACACATGGCTCGGGAGTGTCCTAGAGCACCTTTTATGGGCCAGCCCCAGCAGACAGCTTCTGGTAGTGTGGCACAGCCAGCAGCTCCAGCCACAACTCAGGGCAGTGGCAGAGGTAGAGGGAGAGGGGCAGCCTCTTCTTCTGGTTCCCGAGGTGAAGGTCCATCAGCTCCAGCCAGGATCTTCACCATGACTCAGCAGGAGGCTAACACATCCAACACCGTGGTGTCAGGTAATCTCATCATTGGGTGTTCTAATGTGTATGCATTAATGGACCCAGGTGCATCTCATTCTTTTATTGCTCCGAGAGCCGTTGAGAGGTTGGGTCTGATAGTCTCTGGGTTAGAGTGTCCCCTATGGGTCAGTGGACCCAAGTGTGACCCGTCTGTGGCAGAGTCCGTCTGCCAGTACAGTCCAGTTTTTGTTAAGGGGAGATGCCTCTCCGCCAACCTTGTGGTTCTAGATTTGACAGACTTTGACGTCATTCTAGGGATGGATTGGTTATCTACCCATAGTGCTACCTTGGACTGCAGAGACAAGGTAGTCAGGTTCAGAGATCAGAACGGGTCAGAGGTCGTCTTCAGAGGAGACAAGAGGGGTACACCTAGAGGTCTAATATCAGCTCTTCAGGCTCGTCGGTTGCTTAGGAAGGGATGTCAGGAGTATTTGGCTCATATGAGAGAGCTTAGCAGTCAGGTCAGGGAGCCAGCCTCAGTGCCAGTTGTCAGAGAATTTCAGGATGTTTTTCCAGACGAGCTTCCAGGTTTACTACCTGCTAGGGAGATAGAGTTTGAAATCGAATTGATGTCTAGAACTAGACCGATCTCTATCCCTCCCTACAGGATGGCTCCAGCCGAGTTGAAGGAGTTGAAAGAGCAGTTACAAGAGCTGGTAGAAAAGGGCTTCATCCGACCGAGTACCTCACCTTGGGGTGCTCCAGTCTTGTTTGTGAGAAAGAAGGATGGATCCCTTAGACTTTGTATTGACTACAGGCAGTTGAACAAAGTCACTACCAAGAACAGGTACCCTCTGCCAAGGATCGACGATCTATTCGACTAGCTAGCAGGAGCAGGTTGTTTCTCCAAAATAGATCTGAGATCGGGGTACCATCAGCTGAGGATAAGAGAAGAGGATGTGCCAAAGACAACTTTCAGAACCAGATATGGGCATTTTGAGTTCCTTGTAATGCCGTTCGGGTTAACCAACGCCCCTGCAGCATTCATGGATCTCATGAACAGAGTGTTTAGCTAATACCTGGATCACTTTGTTATTGTCTTCATAGATGATATCTTGGTGTATTCTAGGAACGCAGAGGAGCATGCCCATCATCTGAGGTTGGTTCTGCAGACCTTGAGGGAACATGGCTTGTATGCCAAGTTCTCTAAGTGTGAGTTCTGGCTGAGGAGCATTTCATTCTTGGGGCATGTAATGTCAGAAAATGGAATAGAGGTGGACCCCAAGAAGGTAGAAGCTGTGGCTAACTGGCCTAGACCCACTTCAGTGACAGAGATTAGAAGTTTCTTGGGTTTGGCAGGTTACTACAGGAGGTTCGTCCAGGACTTCTCAAAGATTGCAGCTCCTTTGACCAGATTGACCAGGAAGAATCAGAGGTTTGTGTGGACCGACTAGTGTGAAGAGAGCTTTGAGGAGCTCAAGAAGAGGTTGACTTCAGCACCAGTGTTAGCCCTGCCATCTAGTAATGAAGACTTCTCAGTGTATTATGATGCGTCCCGTGTGGGACTGGGTTGTGTGCTAATGCAGAAGGAAAGGGTGATTGCTTATGCTTCTAGACAGCTGAAGAAGCATGAGTTGAATTACCCCACACATGACCTGGAGATGGCAGCAGTAATCTTTGCACTCAAGATGTGGAGGCACTACCTCTATGGGGTTAAATGTGAGATCTTCACAGATCATAAGAGCCTGCAGTACATCTTGAGTCAGAGGGATCTGAATCTGAGACAGAGAAGGTGGGTAGAGCTGCTGAGTGACTATGATTGCAAGATTCAGTACCATCCGGGTAAGGCGAATATTGTGGCAGACGCCTTAAGCCGGAAATCACTCGGCAGTTTATCCCACATATCGGCTGAGAGGAGGCCAATAGTGAGGGAGTTCTTCGAGCTCATGAATGAAGGTCTACAGTTGGAGTTATCTGGTACAGGTGCTTTGGTAGCCCAGATGAGAGTGGCACCCGTGTTTCTGGAGCAGGTGGCTCAGAAACAGCATGAGGACCCAGAGTTAGTGAAGATTGCCAGGATTGTTCAGTCAGGCAAGGATAGTGAGTTCAGATTCGACAACAAGGGGATCCTCCGCTATGGGAGTCGATTGTGTGTACCAGATGACATAGGGCTAAAAGGAGACATTATGAGAGAGGCTCATAATGCAAGATACAGCGTTCACCCCGGAGCCACCAAAATGTACCAAGATTTGAAGAAAGTTTATTGGTGGCCAGCTATGAAGAAAGAAGTGGCACAGTTTGTGTCATCCTACGAAGTGTGTCAGAGGGTGAAGCTGGAACATCAGAAGCCGGCTGGGATGCTTAACCCGCTACCTATTCCAGAGTGGAAATGGGAGAATATAGCGATGGACTTCGTAGTGGGGTTACCGGCGACGTCCAACAGATTGGACTCCATATGGGTGATAGTGGACAGACTCACCAAATCTGCTCACTTCATCCCTGTCAGGAGTGGCTATTCTGTGGACAAGTTGGCGCAGGTGTATGTTGATGAGATCGTCAGGCTGCATGGGGTTCCTGTTTCAATAGTGTCCGATAGAGGGCCCCAGTTCACCTCCAGGTTTTGGCGGAGTCTGCAGAATGCCATGGGTACCAGGTTGGATTTTAGCACTGCTTTCCATCCACAGACGGACGGACAATCAGAAAGGACCATCCAGACGATAGAGGATATGCTTAGAATGTGTGTGCTGGATTTTGGCGGTTCTTGGAGGCAGCATCTACCCTTAGTGGAGTTTGCCTACAATAACAGCCATCATGCTAGCATCGGGATGGCTCCATATGAAGCTTTATATGGGAGGAAGTGCAGGTCGCCTGTTTGCTGGGAGGAAGTTGGAGAGAAGGCCTTGGCAGGGCCTGAACTAGTAGAGATCACCAGCAGGGTGGTACCCATAATCAGAGAAAGGATCAAGACTGCCGCAAGCAGACAGAAGAGTTATGTAGATATCCGCAGAAGACAAGTAGAGTTTCAGGAGGGGGATCTGGTATTGCTCAAGGTGTCTCCTATGAAAGGAGTGGTTCGCTTTGGGAAGAAAGGTAAACTAGCCCCACGATACATCGGACCCTTTGAAATCTTGCAAAAGATTGGGAATGTGTCGTACAAGCTGGATTTACCTGCTTCAATGGAAAGAATCCATCCGGTTTTCCATGTTTCAATGTTGAGGAAGTTTGTGTCAGATCCGGGCAAGGTTCTTAGTGAGCCTGATGTGGAGGTCCAAGAGGATCTCACCTATGTTGAACAGCCAGTATGGATCATAGACACCCATATCAGAAAGCTAAGGAACAAGGAAATCCCGATGGTGAAAGTCCTTTGGAACCACCACAATATGGAAGAATGCACTTGGGAGACACGGGAGTCTATGCTCCAGCAGTACCCTCATCTCTTTTAAGGTTAGATCTCTATGTGTTTATGTGCTATGTATGTATGTTATATTGATTGATATGCTTGTGCTAGTTGAGGAACATTCGGGGACGAATGTTCTTAAGGGGGGGAGAATGTAATACCCGGCTAGACTCCTGTATCGGAATTCCTACTGTCCGGTGGAATCTCGGATGTCGGAAGCCTCTAGTAGGGTAGACACATGTTTTCATAAAATGTTTTGATGTATTTCATGGTTTTAAGTAAAAAGAAAATGAGTTTTTGCATGAAAACAACCTTGGAGGAAAACTCAGGTTCGGCCGCTGAACCTCAAGTTCGGCCGCCGAACATGCATGCGTTTCGGGTGTGCCTTAGGCCCCCAAAAGCATAAGTGAGGGAAACCAGGTTCGGCCGCCGAACATGGCATGCATGCGGAGGCACTTTCGGCTCCCGAACGTGGCCTGGCCAGCCACCTATAAAGGGGTCCCTTAGCCGAAAACGGGCGAGCTTTTCTCCCCATTTTCGGCCAAGGTGAGCTCTCCGCAATCCCTCGCCGATTTTGAGTTCCTTCCTTCAAATCTTTCTCGATTTTCATTAGTTTTACCTTTGTTTTGAAGATTTTGAGCTTTTGAGCAAGTTTTGGAGCTTGGAGGTTCAAGGAACTCTCTCTCTCCCATTTTTCGAGCTAGGGTCGTTCTCCTCTCGATCTTCAAGAGGTAAGGGCCGATCTTGAGCTTATGGCATGTTTTAAGTAAGTTTTAAGTAGATCTATGGGGTAGAATGCATGTTTAGCTTATGGTTAGGTTTATGTTATGTTTTTGGACAATGTGGATGTTTGATGAGTTGTAGATGGGGTTTAAGATAGTTTGAAGCCCCTAGGAACTTGTATGCTTAAGTTTGTATGTTGTAGATTAGGAAAAATGCATGTTTTATAGGATTTGGGAGGCAAAAATGCATGAGGAACCAAGTTTCTGCCCTTTGGCAGAAAACAGGTTCGGCAGCCGAAGGACTTTCGGCCGCCGAACCTGCCTGGGAGGCAAGCCTTTCGGCTGCCGAAGCCTGCCCCCGAAAGAGGACTTTCGTCTCTGGAGGACAGTTTCGGCCGCCGAAAGTGCCGCCGAACATGCATGAGTTTCGTCTCTGTCTGGGAGTTTCGACCGCCGAAGGTGCCGCCGAACCTGCCTGACTTTCGGCTCTGGAGGGACTTTCAGCCGCCGAACCTGCCGCCGAAAGTGCCCTGTCTAGCCCTCCTTTGCATGTTTTTCTATGGTTGTTTCATGATGTTCTAGGGGGTTTTTGGGGAGTAGTTTAGAGTTATGTTCATGTATGTTTGGTCCCTCATTTGAGTCCACCTGTGTAGGTTCGGACTCGAGGAACCGAGGACCCCAGCAGTGAGTCAGCTGCTCCAGTGTCTGGTCAGAGCTATCCAGAGGTGAGTGGAATAACTCATTACGTTTTAAAGCAAACAATGGACATTTTAGCATGATTCACGCATCATTAATGCCATGAGATATACTAGGTTGTTTGCATTAGAATTCACGAATATATTGCATTGCATACTTTATTGTTGTTGATGTGGGTGAACGTTGGATGATCCATAGCCCTCGATCTATGATGTGACGATGTGATATGTACGGTACGGAATGTAAGACCAGTGGGACCCATTCTACGTTCGCTGGCACTATGTAAGAGAAAGACCAGGACCCATTCTACGTTCTGGCACATTGGAATGTTATGTTATGCTATGTAAGAGAAAGACCAGGACCCATTCTACGTTCTGGCACTATTGGATATGTAGAGGGCTACTGGTGACAAGTTCATCCTTGATGTGATTAGCTGTGATTTGATGCATTCCATGTTATCATATGTTTTAAATGTTTTATTATTCTGCTCATTGGGCTCTAGTAGCTCACCCCTCTCCCTAATCCCCCAGGTTTGCAGGTACAGGGTAGACCAGGAGGTCAGCAAGAGTAATGAAGTCTTGTGTATGTAATAGATAGAGTGTGGACATGATAAATTGTAAAATGATGTAAAGTTATGAATAGTAATGTATGTAATGATATTGAGGATTAGAGATTGTGCTTGACCCAATGTGTAAGGTATCCCTTTTTATACATGATCTTAGATGTTTTGTGATGTTCTTGTAAACCAACTCAACGTATGTTACATCGCCCATTGGGGCACTGATGAGATCCCACAGAGGGGTCAATGTTTATGTTTATGACTATGTTCAGTACATGCACAGGTTGAGTTTGGTGTATGAGAGAATGTATGAAAGAAAAGTTTTAAAATTTCTATGTATATTCTTGATCATGTATGGGATTAAACAGGTTTACAGGTTGTATGTCAGGCTTGCTACGGGTCCCGGCGGCCTTAAGCCAACCTGGATCCTAGCGCCGGTAACGGTCCGATTTTCGGGTCGTTACATGTTACCTTTAGGGGAAAAAAATGAGAGATCTTTATAGATCATGAAAGCTTGCAGTGCATCTTGAGTAAAAAAGAGTTAAACCTAAGGCAGAGAAAATGGGTAGAACTGCTTAGTGACTATGGTTATAAGTTTCGGTAGCATCCGGGTGAGGCAAATGTTATGACAAATGCCCCAGCCGGAAATCACTTGGCGGTTTATCCCACAGTACAGCAGAGGGAAGGTCAGTTGTCAGAGAAAGAATCAGGACGGCTGTGTGTCGGCAGAAGTGTTAAGCAGATGCTCGTAGGAATCTTATAGTGTTTCTGGAGGGAGATATGGTATTGCTCAAGGTGTCTCCTAAAAGAGGGGTGGTTCTTTTTGGGAAGAAAGGTAAGCTAGCTTCACGATACATCGGACCCTTTGAGGCTTTGCAAAAGGTTGGGGATGTATCGTACAAATTAGATTTACCTGTTCCCATGGAAAGAATCCACCTGGGTTCTCATGTTCCTATGCTATGGAAGTTCGTGTCAGATCCTGGCAAGGTTCGTAGTGAATCAGATGTAGAGATCCTAGGAGATCTCACCTATGTTGGGTAACCAGTGCGGATCCTAGACACGCAGATCAGAAAGTTGAGGAACAAGGGAATCCTGATGGTGAAAATCTTTTAGAATCACCACAAAAAAGGACGAAGGTGCTTGGGAGACCCGGGAGTTCATACTCCGACAATGTCTTTATCTCTTTTAAGGATAATGTTTTTATGTTTTGTGTGATATGTTTTGCTTTGCATGTGCTAGTTGAGGAACATTTGGGGACGAATGTTCTTAAGGGGGGAGAATGTAATACCCGGCTAGACTCAGGCATCGAAATTCCTACCGTCTAGTGGAATCTTGGATGTCGAAACTCTCTAGAAGGGTAAAGTAAAGATTTTCTAGAATGCCTTTACATGTTTTTATGGTTTTGATTAGAAGGATTTGAGTTTTGAAAGAAAAGACCAAGGAGGGAGGAACCTAGGTTCGGCCGCCGAACCTCAAGTTCGGCCGCCGAATATGGGGCTGTTTAGGAGGCACGTTAGGCTTTCGAAAGTGGCTTTCTTTCAGCCACCGAACCTCAAGTTCGGCCGCCGAACATGGGATAGTTTAGGGGGCACTTTAGGTTGCCGAAGGTGGTGAAGTTGTGGAAGCAGCTTAGGCCGCCGAAGGTGGTTGACCGGCCACCTATAAAAGGCCCTAAGACCGAAAATGGGCGAGTTTTCTCCCCATTCTCGAGCTAAGGTGCGTTCATGTCCTCCTTTGGTTGTTTTCATGTTTTTTCTTCAAATCCCTCAAGTTTTCATGAGTTTTATCTTTGTTTTGAAGAGTTTTGAGCTTAAGACCAAGTTTTGGAGCTTAGAGACCCAAGGAGCTAGATTTCTCCCATCTCCAAGTTAGGGATCGCACCAACCCTCGATCTTCAAGAGGTAAGTGTAGATCCACACCCTTTTCTTTGTTTTAATGAAGTTTTATGAAGTTTTGATGCATGGGATAGAGTAGATGTGCATGTTTAGGTTTGCGTGGGTTTTATGCTTAATGTTTGTTTATGTGATGTTGTGTTGTGAGGTTTAAGTAAGTTTATGCCCTATATGCATGAGGGAGTGTGTATGCATGTTTGGGAGAGAGCATGTGAGGTTTTGGGTTGTTTTGGAAGGTTTGGAGGCTGTTTGTGCATGAGGAAGCTGAGTTCTGCCATTCTGGAAGAACTCAGGTTCGGCAGCCGAAGGGACTTTCGGCCGCCGAACCTACCTGTGGTGGCTTGTTTTGGCTGCCGAACCCTGCCCCTGAAAGTTGGACTTTCAGCTCTGGAGGGGAGTTTCGGCCGCCGAAGGTGCCGCCGAACATGCATGAGTTTCGGCTCTGGAACCACTTTCGGCCGCCGAAGGTGCCGCCGAAAGTGGCTGAGTTTCGGCTCTGGAGGGACTTTCGGCTGCCGAACCTGCCGCCGAAAGTGCCCTGTTCAGCCTTCTTTTTCATGACTTCTATGGTTGTTTTATGAAGCTTTAGAGGGGTTTTGGGGAGATGTTTAGAGTCCTATTCGAGTATGTTTGGTCCCTCATTTGAGTCCACCTATATAGGATCGGACCTGAGGAACCGAGGTGTTCCGCAGTGTTAGCTACTTCAGAGTTAGTCCAGAGGTAGTCAGAGGTGAGTAGAACACAACTTTTTTATTTAAAGCAAATTAAGTTTTAAGCATGTCCATGCATCACGATTGCCATGTTTATAGGTTGTTGCATTAGAATCCACGAATATGTTGCATTGCATTATATGATGATGTTGTTAGAGCTGTAAATGAGCCAAGCTATTCGTGAGCTACTCGAGACTCGACTCGATAAAAGCTTGACCGAGTTTGGCTCGTTTTTTAAACGAGCCAAACTCGAGCTCAATTTTGAGGCTCGTCACTTAAACGAGCTGAGCTTGAGCTCCATAGTATTCGGCTCGTTAAGACTCGCGAGCTGGCTCGTTTTTAGGCTCGCGAGCTGGCTCGTTGGGAAGGCTCGCGAGCAGGCTCGTTGAGAAGGCTCACGAGCAGACTCGTTAAATAGGCTCGTGAGTAATATTGTTTAAATAAATTGGTGAACCAATTCGTTAAATAAATTTATGAACAAGTTCATATATTATTAAAAAAATAAAAATAACTATAAAGTTATAAAATTTAAACTATTATAAATACTTGAAAATTATAGTATTGAAAATTACAAATAATTAAGATTAATTATTATAATTAATATTCTTTAAAATTAAATTATAAAAATCTTTTGTATATAATTATTATAATAAGATTCCATAAAATTAATGTATAATCACAAATAATTAATATTAATTATTATAATAAGTATTCTTTAAAATTATAGTACTACATGATAAATTGAGTTGTAAAAATTATATACATTTTAAAATTAAACTATAATTATAAAAAAAATTTTGTATATAATTAAGCATACAATATAAAAGATGATAATAATTATCAAAATATATTAATAATAATTAATTAAGGTTATATGGATGTTGAAGTTGAAATTCAAGTTAACTAATTGAACAAGCATGAAGATGATTATGAAGATAATTAAATTATATTAGCTTGTTTCAACTGTTGGAAGTTGGAATCAACTTTATTCGTTTGATATTAAATTTTGTGTGTAATTTAATTTTATTATGTTGTTGAATTTATATTTATTTGTGTTATTTTAGTTATAAATTGTGTTACGTAATTTTTTTATGTACACTCTCTTTTTTTTTATATTATTTAAATTAATGATAATTAAAAACTGATTAAAGTGTAATTATTAATTCGAGCTCGAGTCTGAACTTGAGCTCAAACCAAACTTTTTAATTTTGAGCTCGGTCTCGAGTTTTTTTAACGAGTTTCTTAATCGAGCTTTCCGAGTTCGAGCTCGAGTTTTATTAACGAGCTTCTTAATCGAGCTTTTCGAGCTCGAGCTCGAATTAGGCTCGTTATTAAATCGAACGAGCCTTTTACGAGTCGAGCTCGAATCGAGCTCGATTATAATATTTAATTCTCGAGCCGAGGTCGAATCAAATATTAGAGCTCGAGTCAAGCTCGAGCGCGACCTCGAGCTTCCAAACTTTTTTAATAAACGAGCTTGAGCTTTACAAAGCTCGGCTCGGCTCGCCTCGATTACACCCCTAGATGTTGTTGTGGATGGATATTGGATGATCCTCTAGCCCTCAATATGATATGATACGACATGAGATGATATGATATGACATGAGATGGTATGATATGATATGAGATGAGAAGACCAGGTGAGGCCGTATCGCCCCTGGCATAGTTGGACTGTAAGAGAAGACCAGGTGAGGCCGTATCACCCTTGGCATAGTTGGACTGTAAGAGAAGACCAGGTAAGGCCGTATCGCCCCTGGCACAGTTGGACTTTCTATGATATGTATATATAAGAGAAAACCAGGTGTGGCCGTATCGCCCCTGGCATGGCTAGACCTGGTACGATATGCAGAGGGCTATTGGTCACAATTCCATCCTTGATGCGATTTGTTTGTGATGTGATGCATTCCATGATAGCATATGTTTTAATGAATTGTTTTATTGTTCTGCTCACTGGGCTTTTTAGCTCACCCCTTTCCCCTAACCCCAGTTTTGCAGGACCAGAGGTAGCACAGGGAGTCAAAAGAGTAATGGTTAAGGGTATGTTATAGTTGTGTCATGTAATAGTATAGTAGTGGACATGTATAATATAAAGTGATGTAATGTAAGATAATGTAATGAGGTTTAGTATTGTGCTTGGCCCTAATATTTACAGTAAATCTCTTTTTATACGTGATCTATATGTAATGTTTTAGGATGAGTTATGTTAAACCAAGCTTGATGTATGTTATGTTTCCCCATTGGAGCATTTGATGAGGGCTCTAGGGTGGGGTTTTATGTTTTTGAGTTTGTGCATGCACAGGTTAAGCTTGGTAAATGAAAGAAAAAGTTTAAAGTTTTATGTATATATTTGATCATGTATGGGATTTAACAGGTATACAGGATGTATGTTAGGCTTGCTACGGGTCTCGGCGGCCTTATGCCGATCTGGATCCTAGTGCCGGTAGCGGTCCGGTTTTCAGGTCGTTACAGTGGGGGTATTTGATAGAGCATATTTTAGTCCATATTATCATGATTTTATTGATGTTTATTTACACCTTTCCTACCTAATTTTGTGGTTTTAATCATGTTTTGAAGATATTAGGTGTAAAGAGACATTCTGGAGAAAATGCTCTTAAAACTGACAAAAAGTGCCAAAACTGGAAAAATCACCTTCAGAAGCACTTTCAGAAGCCGAAAGTCTCGTCCAGAACCAAAAGTCACCCACCTACGAAAGCACTTTCGGAAGCCGAAAGTCTCGTCCAGAGCCGAAAGTCACCCATCTTCGGCAGCACCTTCGGCGGCCGAAAGTTTACTCCAGAGCTAAAAGTCCAGCCTCCGAAACTAAGCTTAGGCGGCCGAAAGTCCCCCCGAATTGCATCTTCCTTATTTAAGAAGCCAAATCTTGAAGATCACATGTTTCCCACTTCATGCCATGCACATTTAAAAATTCAAAAGGAGGCTCCACCTTCCTCTTTAGTGCATGGGTGGCAACAATAATGTGAAGGAAACTTCTTGGACACACTTAGGCAACAATTAAAAGACCAAAAAGTCCTTGTAATACACATAGAAGGCACATATAAGACCAAGGGCATTTTGGACAGCCTCTAAAAGTTGCATGGACACCCAAGAAACCTTAGGCAATCTCCCAAGACCTATTTAAAGGCCTCATGAAGACAAGAAGTGGCAGATTTCAAGAACTCAATCACCATCAAGGTTCGGCAGCTGCTCCTCCTCCACCTTCAGCCGCCGGTTCCTCCTTCCTTCTTCTCTTTTTCTACTTTTTGTTTTGGTTCAGCCATGAGTGGCTGAAACCCTTAATTCTAGTTGAAGTTTGGTTGAAACTAAGGTTGTTTAAAGGGTTGTGAGATCTGAACATAAAGTGTTTGCTTTTGGTTTGTTCAATATTCATGCAATTGTGTGCTTAAATCTAAGATTGCTTTGTTGTTTTGATCAAATTGGCCACTTGATTCTTGATTGCAAAGTTAATTGATTGTTAGTTGGGATATTTGTTAGTCCGTAATTGCTGGAAATATTCTGACCTAAGAACACTTGGTGTAAAAACTAAGGAATTGTATGATCTAGCACCATCTTCATGCATTTGGAGTAGCTAGGATTGGATCTCTCTCATTCTTTATGCAATTGACAATTGTTTTGATGCCTAAGGCCCAAGGACGTTCCTTGGCAATTTGTTAATTAGTAATTGATTAGAGGACGTTCCCTAATTGATTTAATCATAAGGAGAGACATGGTGGTGAGAAGCGTTTTCCATCCTCATAACTAATCTATTGAACCAATTAAGAGAACATAAGTTTCAATGATCAACCCAAACAACCAAAGTGGATCCATATCTTCAACTAGACCTTTCTCATATTGATTTCCTCTTTTATTTTAATTGCTTGCTGTTTTAATTGCTTTCAATAGTTGTTAGTCAAATCAATCTCAAAACCCCCTTTTTTACTTTATTGCACTTTACTTTTATTCTGCCTTCAGTTACTTGCTTACAATTGTGCTTTCAGTTTATTCTTTTGATCTTGTTGGAGAAATAGACGAGTACTCAATTCTCTGTGGATTCGATCCTTTACCACTATCTACAATTGTAAGATTGTTGATAACCGTAGAGGTTATTTTTGACCAGCCTCGACAACCGCGAGTCATCTACATTGTGGTGATTCCAAAGGACTTTCACCATCGGGATTTCCTTGTTCCTTAGCTTTCTAATCTACGTGTCTAGGATCCGCACTGGCTGCTCAACGTATGTGAGATCTCCTAGGATCTCCACATCTGACTCATTAAGAACCTTGCTCGGATCTGACGTGAACTTTCGTAACATGGAAACATGGAAAACCGGATGGATTCTCTCCATGGAAGCAGGAAAGTCCAACTTGTACGATACATTCCCAATCTTCTGCAAGATTTCAAAGGGTCCGATGTACCATGGAGCTAGCTTACCTTTCTTCCCAAAACAAATCACCCCTTTCATAGGAGACACCTTGAGCTACACCATATCTCCCTCCTAAAACTCTACATGCTTCCTGCGGACATTTGCATAGCTTTTCTGCCGACTCACAGCAGTTCTGATCCTTTCTCTGATAATGGGCACTACCCTGCTGGTGATCTCTACTAGCTCAGGCCCTGCTAAGGCCCTTACTCCCACTTCTTCCCAGCAAACAGGTGACCTGCACTTCCTCCCATAAAGAGCTTCATAAGGAGCCATCCTTATGCTAGCATGATAGCTGTTATTGTAGGCAAACTCCACCAAGGGTAGATGCTGCCTCCAAGAACCGCCAAAATCTAGCACACACATTTTGAGCATATCTTCTATAGTTTGGATGGTCTTCTCTGACTGTCCATTCATCTGTGGGTGGAAGGCAGTGCTAAAGTCTAGCCTGGTACCCATAGCATTCTGCAGACTCCGCCAAAACCTGGAGGTGAACTGGGGTCCCCTATCTGACACTATTGAAACGGGAGCCCCATGCAACCTGACCACTTCATCCACAAACACCTGCGCCAATTTGTCCATAGAATAGCCACTCCTGACAGGGATGAAGTGAGCAGATTTGGTCAGTCTGTCCACAATCACCCATATAGAGTCTAGTCTGTTGGACGTTGCCGGTAACCCCACCACGAAATCCATAGCTATATTCTTCCATTTTCACTCTGGAATCGGCAGTGGGTTAAGCATTCCAGCCGGCTTCTGATGTTCCAACTTCACCCTCTGACATACTTCACAGGCGAACACGAACTGTGCCACTTCTCTCTTCATAGCTGGCCACCAATAAACTCTCTTCAGATCTTGGTACATCTTGGTGGGTCCAGGGTGAACACTGTATCTGGCATTATGAGCTTCCCTCATAATGTCTCCCTTTAGACTCACATCGTCTGGTACACATAACCTGGTCCTATAGCAGAGGATCCCTTGGTTGTCGAATCTAAACTCATCATTCTTGCCTGACTGAACAGTCCTGGCAATTTTCACCAACTTGGGGTCCTCATGCTGTTTCTGCGCCATTTGATCCAGAAACACGGGTGTCACTCTCATCTGAGCTATCAAAGCACCTGTACCAGACAACTCCAACTGCAGCCCTTCATCAATGAGCTTATAGAATTCCCTCACCACTGGTTTTCCCTCTGCTGTAACATGGGATATACTGCCAAGTGATTTTCGGCTTAGGGCATCTGCCACAACATTTGCCTTACCCGGATGGTACTGAATTTTGCAATCATAGTCACTAAGCAGTTCTACCCATCTCCTCTGCCTCAAGTTCAACTCTCTCTGACTCAAGATGTATTGCAAACTCTTATGATCTGTAAAGATCTCACATCTTACCCCATATAGGTAATGCCTCCACATCTTGAGTGCAAAGATCACAGCTGCCATCTCGAGGTCATGTGTAGGATAATTCAACTCATGCTTCTTCAGCTGCCTAGAAGCATAAGCAATTACCCTCTCATTCTGCATCAACACGCAACCTAGTCCCACACGGGATGCATCACAAAACACTGTGAAGTCTTCATTACTGGTAGGCAGAGCTAACACCAGTGCTGACGTCAACCTTTTCTTTAGCTCTTCGAAACTTTCCTCACACTGATATGACCAAACAAACCTCTGATTCTTTTTGGTCAGCCTGGTCATAGGAGTTGCAATTTTGGAGAAGTCCTGAATGAACCTCCTGTAGTAACCTGCCAAACCCAAAAAGCTTTTAATCTCTGTAACTGTAGTGGGTCTGGGCCAGTTAGCTACAGCTTCTACCTTCTTGGGGTCCACTTCAATTCCTTTTTTTGACACAACATGCCCCAAGAATGAGATGCTCCTCAACTAGAATTCACACTTGGAGAACTTGGCATACAAGCCGTGCTCCCTCAGGGTCTGCAAAACTGACCTCAGATGATGGGCATGCTCCTCTGCGTTTCTGGAATACACTAAGATATCATCAATAGAGACAATAACAAAGTGATCCAGATACTGGTTAAAAACTCTATTCATGAGATCCATGAATGCTGCAGGGGCATTGGTTAGCCCAAACGGCATCACTAGGAACTCATAATGCCCATATCTGGTCCTAAACGCCGTCTTCGGCACATCTTCTTCCCTGATTCTCAACTGATGATACCTGAATCTCAGATCTATTTTAGAAAAACAACTTGCTCCTGCTAGCTGGTCAAATAGATCATCGATCCTAGTTAAGGGATACTTGTTCTTGGTAGTGACTTTGTTCAACTGCCTGTAGTCGATACAAAGTCTTAGGGATCCATCCTTCTTTCTTACAAATAGCACTGGAGCACCCCAAGGTGAGGTATTCGGTCGGATGAAACCCTTGTCTACCAACTCTTGCAACTGCTCCTTTAGCTCCTTCAACTATGCTGGTGCCATCCTATAGGGAGGGATAGAGATTGGTCTAGTTCTAGGCATCACTTCTATTTCAAACTCTATCTCCCTAGTAGGTGGTAGTTGTAAGACCCCGCTCGTTCTGACATCGGAATTCCTACCGTCCGGTGGAATCTCGGGTGTCGGATCCTTTTAGGGGGTATGGCAAAGGTTTTCAAAAGGGTTTTCTAGAATGTTTTTAAGTGTTTTATGGTTTTAAATCGAAAAGAATTGAGTTTTGAAAAGAAAAGACCAAGGAGGCGTTTGCCAGGTTCGGCCGCCGAAAGTGAAGTTCGGCCGCCGAACATGGAAAGGCTTCGGGAGCGCCTTTGGCCTCCGAAAGTCTTGTTTGAACGAGCCAAGGTTCGGCCGCCGAAAGTGAGGTTCGGCCGCCGAACATGCATGAGTTTAGGGGGCACGTTAGGCTGCCGAAGGTCTTCGACCAGGCCACCTATAAAAGGGCCCTCAGATCGGAAATGGGTGAGTTTTCTCCCCATTCTCGAGCTCAGGTGAGTTTATGCCTTCCTTTGGTCGTTTTCGTGTTTTCTCTACCCATCTCTCAAGTTTTTCATGATTTCTACCCTTGTGTTTGAAGATTTAAAGCTTAAAAGGAGTTTTGGGAGCTTGGAGCTTTTGGAACTTGGATTCTCCAACATCTCCAAGGTTCGGGTCACACCAACCCTCGATCTCCAAGAGGTTAGTGTAGATCCCTGCTTTTCCTTATGTTTAATGAAGTTTTAAGTAAGTTTTATAGAGTTTGATGGTTAAGTTTGGATAGATATGCATGTTTAGGCTTTTGTGGGTTTTATGCCCAATGTATGTTATGTGATGATGTGTTGAGGAGTTTAAGTTAGTTTCTTTGCTCTCTTTGCTTGTGGGAGTGAGTATGCATGCTTGGGAGAGAGTATGTGAGGATTTGGGTATATTTGAGTTTGGTTTTTGGCTTGGCAGAATCGGACCTGTCGTCCAGAGGGGACCAGGTTCGGCCGCCGAAAGGAGTTTCGGCCGCCGAACCTGCATGGGAGGCAGTCTTTAGGCTGCCGAATGTGCCCCCGAAGGAGGGACTTTCGGATCTGTCCGAGGGTTTCGGCCGCCGAACCTGCCGCCGAACCTACCCGAGTTTCGTCTCTGGAGGAGACTTTCGGCCGCCGAAGGTGCCGCCGAAAGTGCCTGTCCAGCCGTTTCTTGGCTGTTTTCTATGCATGTTTCAGTGATGTTTAGAGGGGTTTTAGGGGGTATGCTTATGAGTTGTTAGAATGTGTTTAGTACCTCATGTGAGTCCATCTGTGTAGGATTGGACCTGAGGAGAGGTGTCTAACTTCAGTGCTAGTTGACCCTGAGTTTGTTGAGCAGTGGCTTCAGGTGAGTAGAACTAAACTTAATGTTTTATTTTAAGAAATTCTAATGCCTAAAGCATGAGCATGCATCATGATTATGTATAGTAGGTTGATTGCACTAGTTCACGAATATGTTGCATTGCATTATTTCATGTTGATGCTGAGGTAGGTTTGGACCAAGGCGACTCCAATAGCCCATATCTGTCATTGAGTCTTGTCCATGTCCTTTGAGAGCCGGACGAGTACCTGTAGGAAAATCCATGTGAGCTCTCTGTGGACCAGACACCATGTTATGTCTATGTTAGTCCTGTGAGCTTCTTTGGGGAGCCGGGCACCGACAGAGGGATTTTTGGGGTCATGTCCGATCCTTGAGAGTAAAGATGCTAGCAATTCAAGAGTACTCTCAGAAAACACTCCGTGGGGAATAGTTATCTGCATGAACCCCGAGACGGACCAGAGAAAGTTATGTGATTTACTTGTGTTATGACGCATTTCATGAAAGCATGTAATTAATGAATGGTTTTTCCTGTTTCTACTCACTGGGCTTTTTAGCTCACCCCTCTCCCCTAACCCCAGTGTTGCAGGTTTAAGTCAGAGCTCAGAAGTCAGCAGGGTAAAGATTAAGAGACGTGTGTTTTATGTAATAGTTAACGTTTATGTTTCAGTTTAGTAGTTTTAGAAGTGGACATGTAATGTAAATTGAGATAATGTTTGTAACTGATAGTAGAATTAATGTTTATGGATTAGAGTGTGCTTGGCCCTAGAGTTTGGTTAATCCCTGTTGATGCATGGTTATGTAATGTTTTTATGATGAGTTGAGAACCAGGCTTGATGTATGTAATGTTGACCCAGCTAGAGCAATGGATGAGAACTCTAGCATGGGAAAGTTTATGTTCACAGTTATGTTGTAGCATACGGATCAAGCTTGGAGTATGTTCAGATTCCAGTTTTCATGTGTTTAAGTTTTGATCATGCATGGGATTTTACCAGGTATTAGTATGTATGTTGGCTTGCTACGGGTCCCGGCGGCCTTAAGCCGATCTGGATCCTAGCGCCGGTGGCGGTTCGGGCCGTTACGGAGGGGTATCGGTTTCCGGGCTGTTACAGAATGGTATCAGAGCATAGGGCCTCAAGAGTACGGTGTTTTGATGCGAAGATGCTCAGACATCGGAAAGAGGTTGTGCTAGATGTTAGGAGGGCAAGCATATTAAGAAAGATTAAGAGTAAGAGCATGTCCACTAGGATAGGATGAGGAGTCCTGTCTTGCTTGATGATGTGATATGCCATGTGTGATGCGTGTGCATTTATGTAGTATTATGGATGTTGATAGTCCCTTAGCTGCGAGATGGCATGATATGTACTGATATGAGATGAGCTGAGCGACCAAGAGTGGCCCTTGGCACAGTTGGTCATGGCATGTTCTGCTATGTTGTAGGCTGTAGGTGACAGGTTCATCCATGATATGATATGATGCATGCTATACGTTATGATGCTATGCTATGTGTTGTGAGTTCATGTGTTTGTCATGGACCACATGATATGATGTGATGCTTATGTGTGCTTGTGTGCCTGTTGTGTTTCAGACAAGCTGAGATGCAAGGTGCTAGGAGCTCTATGGAGTCAGATCCATCTGAGTGGGATGGAATGGTGCAGAGGAGGGATATAGGTGTGCAAGTGAATATGGATGAGGACTGCATGAGAGAATCTAAGGATTCTGAGAGTTCAAGTTCAGGGGAAGTTGATCTCTCCATGTTGAGTACAGCTGCCAAGAGAGGTAGAAAGTGGGGAAGAACCAGAACCCCGAAGCAATGGGGCAGAACTAGGAAGGGTAGGTTGTGGAAGAGGTTTAGGCTAGATGCTGAGGATGGTTCGAGTTCTGGCCAAGGTCCTACAAGATGTTTGAGGTGCGGAAGGTTGCACAGGGGGCCTTGTCGAGTTGGGACAACGGCATGCTTCAGGTGCGGGCAGGAAGGGCACTTCGCACGTGATTGTCCTACTGCGCCCAGGAGGGTGTGGTCCCAGCAGCGAGCTGCAGGTGTTGTGGCTCAAGCCAGTGATCGAGGAGGAGGAGCAGACACATCGGACACAGTGGTGCCAGGTACACTCACTTGTTCGTGTTCTGATGTGTGTGTTTTGTACCTCTGGTGTATTCTTGTTGGTTACTCTAGGAGCCCTTCGACGGTTGATTTGATAGCTTCCGGGTGTAGAGTGTTCTCTTTGGGTTAGTAGACCCTGGTAGGATTCATCTGAACAGTGGATCAGTCCAGTGTCATTGTGTGTAGATGCCTTCCACCCGATTTTGAGGTCCTAGACTTGAGTGTCTGGATGTCATTCGGGGAATGGATTGGTTTTCTACCGGTGGTGCTAATGCTATCTGCGTCTGCAACGCAAGGTAGTCAGGATCACAGTTCAAGTTGGATCCGAGGTAGGTTCCAGAGGGGATCGTGTAGGATGCCTAGAAGTTTGATGTCAGCTGTCAGACTCGTAGAGTGTATAGAAGTGGTTAGTAGAGAGTTTTAATTGAGTTTGTGAGCTGAGCGGGCAGGTCTAGGAACCAGCCCTAGTGCCATAGATAGAGCGAGTGTTCAGAGATTCCAGGCTAGTGTCAGGTTTACCATCGGTCTGGAAGGTAGAGTTTGGTTTAGAGGTGGTACTTGGTACCAGAACCGTTTCTCTCTTTCCTCACAGGATGGCACCTGCAGGGTTATAGGAGGAGTGTAGGAGTAGTAGAGTGCTTGGTAGACAGGGGTTTTATCTGACTCAGTACCTCACCCTGGAACGCTCCAGAGTGGTGCGGGAAAAGAAGGATGGATCCTTGAACCTTGTAGTGACTGTCAGCAGTTAAACAAGGTCACTACCAAGAGCAGGTATTCCCATGCAGGATGGATGATCTATTGGGACAGCTAGCAGAGGCTGTTTGTTTTCCAAGATAGATCTGAAATTCGGGTACTACCTGTGAGAGTTAGAGTTAGTTTTGGGTTAGCAGTGAGAAGGAGCCAGTTAGTAAAGATGAGAAGAGAAGAGTAGAGTAAGGATCAGAGTAGCGCAGCGGAAGCCAGTGGAGTTCAGGAGTAGGTTGGGTACTGCTAAGGTGTTTCTTTTGGAGACCCGGGAGTTTTACTCCAGTAGTGCCTGTGTCTCTCTTTCAGGAGAGAGATTTTTAGGTTTTGCTTGCTGTTTTGCTTGCTTGTTTATGTATGTTTGAGGAACATTCGGGGACGAATGTTCTGTAAGGGGGGAAGAATGTAAGACCCCGCTCGTTCTGACATCGGAATTCCTACCGTCCGGTGGAATCTCGGGTGTCGGATCCTTTTAGGGGGTATGGCAAAGGTTTTCAAAAGGGTTTTCTAGAATGTTTTTAAGTGTTTTATGGTTTTAAATCGAAAAGAATTGAGTTTTGAAAAGAAAAGACCAAGGAGGCGTTTGCCAGGTTCGGCCGCCGAAAGTGAAGTTCGGCCGCCGAACATGGAAAGGCTTCGGGAGCGCCTTTGGCCTCCGAAAGTCTTGTTTGAACGAGCCAAGGTTCGGCCGCCGAAAGTGAGGTTCGGCCGCCGAACATGCATGAGTTTAGGGGGCACGTTAGGCTGCCGAAGGTCTTCGACCAGGCCACCTATAAAAGGGCCCTCAGATCGGAAATGGGTGAGTTTTCTCCCCATTCTCGAGCTCAGGTGAGTTTATGCCTTCCTTTGGTCGTTTTCGTGTTTTCTCTACCCATCTCTCAAGTTTTTCATGATTTCTACCCTTGTGTTTGAAGATTTAAAGCTTAAAAGGAGTTTTGGGAGCTTGGAGCTTTTGGAACTTGGATTCTCCAACATCTCCAAGGTTCGGGTCACACCAACCCTCGATCTCCAAGAGGTTAGTGTAGATCCCTGCTTTTCCTTATGTTTAATGAAGTTTTAAGTAAGTTTTATAGAGTTTGATGGTTAAGTTTGGATAGATATGCATGTTTAGGCTTTTGTGGGTTTTATGCCCAATGTATGTTATGTGATGATGTGTTGAGGAGTTTAAGTTAGTTTCTTTGCTCTCTTTGCTTGTGGGAGTGAGTATGCATGCTTGGGAGAGAGTATGTGAGGATTTGGGTATATTTGAGTTTGGTTTTTGGCTTGGCAGAATCGGACCTGTCGTCCAGAGGGGACCAGGTTCGGCCGCCGAAAGGAGTTTCGGCCGCCGAACCTGCATGGGAGGCAGTCTTTAGGCTGCCGAATGTGCCCCCGAAGGAGGGACTTTCGGATCTGTCCGAGGGTTTCGGCCGCCGAACCTGCCGCCGAACCTACCCGAGTTTCGTCTCTGGAGGAGACTTTCGGCCGCCGAAGGTGCCGCCGAAAGTGCCTGTCCAGCCGTTTCTTGGCTGTTTTCTATGCATGTTTCAGTGATGTTTAGAGGGGTTTTAGGGGGTATGCTTATGAGTTGTTAGAATGTGTTTAGTACCTCATGTGAGTCCATCTGTGTAGGATTGGACCTGAGGAGAGGTGTCTAACTTCAGTGCTAGTTGACCCTGAGTTTGTTGAGCAGTGGCTTCAGGTGAGTAGAACTAAACTTAATGTTTTATTTTAAGAAATTCTAATGCCTAAAGCATGAGCATGCATCATGATTATGTATAGTAGGTTGATTGCACTAGTTTACGAATATGTTGCATTGCATTATTTCATGTTGATGCTGAGGTAGGTTTGGACCAAGGCGACTCCAATAGCCCATATCTGTCATTGAGTCTTGTCCATGTCCTTTGAGAGCCGGACGAGTACCTGTAGGAAAGTCCATGTGAGCTCTCTGTGGACCAGACACCATGTTATGTCTATGTTAGTCCTGTGAGCTTCTTTGGGGAGCCGGGCACCGACAGAGGGATTTTTGGGGTCATGTCCGATCCTTGAGAGTAAAGATGCTAGCAATTCAAGAGTACTCTCAGAAAACACTCCGTGGGGAATAGTTATCTGCATGAACCCCGAGACGGACCAGAGAAAGTTATGTGATTTACTTGTGTTATGACGCATTTCATGAAAGCATGTAATTAATGAATGGTTTTTCCTGTTTCTACTCACTGGGCTTTTTAGCTCACCCCTCTCCCCTAACCCCAGTGTTGCAGGTTTAAGTCAGAGTTCAGAAGTCAGCAGGGTAAAGATTAAGAGACGTGTGTTTTATGTAATAGTTAACGTTTATGTTTCAGTTTAGTAGTTTTAGAAGTGGACATGTAATGTAAATTGAGATAATGTTTGTAACTGATAGTAGAATTAATGTTTATGGATTAGAGTGTGCTTGGCCCTAGAGTTTGGTTAATCCCTGTTGATGCATGGTTATGTAATGTTTTTATGATGAGTTGAGAACCAGGCTTGATGTATGTAATGTTGACCCAGCTAGAGCAATGGATGAGAACTCTAGCATGGGAAAGTTTATGTTCACAGTTATGTTGTAGCATACGGATCAAGCTTGGAGTATGTTCAGATTCCAGTTTTCATGTGTTTAAGTTTTGATCATGCATGGGATTTTACCAGGTATTAGTATGTATGTTGGCTTGCTACGGGTCCCGGCGGCCTTAAACCGATCTGGATCCTAGCGCCGGTGGCGGTTCGGGCCGTTACGGAGGGGTATCGGTTTCCGGGCTGTTACAGAATGGTATCAGAGCATAGGGCCTCAAGAGTACGGTGTTTTGATGCGAAGATGCTCAGACATCGGAAAGAGGTTGTGCTAGATGTTAGGAGGGCAAGCACATTAAGAAAGATTAAGAGTAAGAGCATGTCCACTAGGATAGGATGAGGAGTCCTGTCTTGCTTGATGATGTGATATGCCATGTGTGATGCGTGTGCATTTATGTAGTATTATGGATGTTGATAGTCCCTTAGCTGCGAGATGGCATGATATGTACTGATATGAGATGAGCTGAGCGACCAAGAGTGGCCCTTGGCACAGTTGGTCATGGCATGTTCTGCTATGTTGTAGGCTGTAGGTGACAGGTTCATCCATGATATGATATGATGCATGCTATACGTTATGATGCTATGCTATGTGTTGTGAGTTCATGTGTTTGTCATGGACCACATGATATGATGTGATGCTTATGTGTGCTTGTGTGCCTGTTGTGTTTCAGACAAGCTGAGATGCAAGGTGCTAGGAGCTCTATGGAGTCAGATCCATCTGAGTGGGATGGAATGGTGCAGAGGAGGGATATAGGTGTGCAAGTGAATATGGATGAGGACTGCATGAGAGAATCTAAGGATTCTGAGAGTTCAAGTTCAGGGGAAGTTGATCTCTCCATGTTGAGTACAGCTGCCAAGAGAGGTAGAAAGTGGGGAAGAACCAGAACCCCGAAGCAATGGGGCAGAACTAGGAAGGGTAGGTTGTGGAAGAGGTTTAGGCTAGATGCTGAGGATGGTTCGAGTTCTGGCCAAGGTCCTACAAGATGTTTGAGGTGCGGAAGGTTGCACAGGGGGCCTTGTCGAGTTGGGACAACGGCATGCTTCAGGTGCGGGCAGGAAGGGCACTTCGCACGTGATTGTCCTACTGCGCCCAGGAGGGTGTGGTCCCAGCAGCGAGCTGCAGGTGTTGTGGCTCAAGCCAGTGATCGAGGAGGAGGAGCAGACACATCGGACACAGTGGTGCCAGGTACACTCACTTGTTCGTGTTCTGATGTGTGTGTTTTGTACCTCTGGTGTATTCTTGTTGGTTACTCTAGGAGCCCTTCGACGGTTGATTTGATAGCTTCCGGGTGTAGAGTGTTCTCTTTGGGTTAGTAGACCCTGGTAGGATTCATCTGAATAGTGGATCAGTCCAGTGTCATTGTGTGTAGATGCCTTCCACCCGATTTTGAGGTCCTAGACTTGAGTGTCTGGATGTCATTCGGGGAATGGATTGGTTTTCTACCGGTGGTGCTAATGCTATCTGCGTCTGCAACGCAAGGTAGTCAGGATCACAGTTCAAGTTGGATCCGAGGTAGGTTCCAGAGGGGATCGTGTAGGATGCCTAGAAGTTTGATGTCAGCTGTCAGACTCGTAGAGTGTATAGAAGTGGTTAGTAGAGAGTTTTAGTTGAGTTTGTGAGCTGAGCGGGCAGGTCTAGGAACCAGCCCTAGTGCCATAGATAGAGCGAGTGTTCAGAGATTCCAGGCTAGTGTCAGGTTTACCATCGGTCTGGAAGGTAGAGTTTGGTTTAGAGGTGGTACTTGGTACCAGAACCGTTTCTCTCTTTCCTCACAGGATGGCACCTGCAGGGTTATAGGAGGAGTGTAGGAGTAGTAGAGTGCTTGGTAGACAGGGGTTTTATCTGACTCAGTACCTCACCCTGGAACGCTCCAGAGTGGTGCGGGAAAAGAAGGATGGATCCTTGAACCTTGTAGTGACTGTCAGTAGTTAAACAAGGTCACTACCAAGAGCAGGTATTCCCATGCAGGATGGATGATCTATTGGGACAGCTAGCAGAGGCTGTTTGTTTTCCAAGATAGATCTGAAATTCGGGTACTACCTGTGAGAGTTAGAGTTAGTTTTGGGTTAGCAGTGAGAAGGAGCCAGTTAGTAAAGATGAGAAGAGAAGAGTAGAGTAAGGATCAGAGTAGCGCAGCGGAAGCCAGTGGAGTTCAGGAGTAGGTTGGGTACTGCTAAGGTGTTTCTTTTGGAGACCCGGGAGTTTTACTCCAGTAGTGCCTGTGTCTCTCTTTCAGGAGAGAGATTTTTAGGTTTTGCTTGCTGTTTTGCTTGCTTGTTTATGTATGTTTGAGGAACATTCGGGGACGAATGTTCTGTAAGGGGGGAAGAATGTAAGACCCCGCTCGTTCTGACATCGGAATTCCTACCGTCCGGTGGAATCTCGGGTGTCGGATCCTTTTAGGGGTATGGCAAAGGTTTTCAAAAGGGTTTTCTAGAATGTTTTTAAGTGTTTTATGGTTTTAAATCGAAAAGAATTGAGTTTTGAAAAGAAAAGACCAAGGAGGCGTTTGCCAGGTTCGGCCGCCGAAAGTGAAGTTCGGCCGCCGAACATGGAAAGGCTTCGGGAGCGCCTTTGGCCTCCGAAAGTCTTGTTTGAACGAGCCAAGGTTCGGCCGCCGAAAGTGAGGTTCGGCCGCCGAACATGCATGAGTTTAGGGGGCACGTTAGGCTGCCGAAGGTCTTCGACCAGGCCACCTATAAAAGGGCCCTCAGATCGGAAATGGGTGAGTTTTCTCCCCATTCTCGAGCTCAGGTGAGTTTATGCCTTCCTTTGGTCGTTTTCGTGTTTTCTCTACCCATCTCTCAAGTTTTTCATGATTTCTACCCTTGTGTTTGAAGATTTAAAGCTTAAAAGGAGTTTTGGGAGCTTGGAGCTTTTGGAACTTGGATTCTCCAACATCTCCAAGGTTCGGGTCACACCAACCCTCGATCTCCAAGAGGTTAGTGTAGATCCCTGCTTTTCCTTATGTTTAATGAAGTTTTAAGTAAGTTTTATAGAGTTTGATGGTTAAGTTTGGATAGATATGCATGTTTAGGCTTTTGTGGGTTTTATGCCCAATGTATGTTATGTGATGATGTGTTGAGGAGTTTAAGTTAGTTTCTTTGCTCTCTTTGCTTGTGGGAGTGAGTATGCATGCTTGGGAGAGAGTATGTGAGGATTTGGGTATATTTGAGTTTGGTTTTTGGCTTGGCAGAATCGGACCTGTCGTCCAGAGGGGACCAGGTTCGGCCGCCGAAAGGAGTTTCGGCCGCCGAACCTGCATGGGAGGCAGTCTTTAGGCTGCCGAATGTGCCCCCGAAGGAGGGACTTTCGGATCTGTCCGAGGGTTTCGGCCGCCGAACCTGCCGCCGAACCTACCCGAGTTTCGTCTCTGGAGGAGACTTTCGGCCGCCGAAGGTGCCGCCGAAAGTGCCTGTCCAGCCGTTTCTTGGCTGTTTTCTATGCATGTTTCAGTGATGTTTAGAGGGGTTTTAGGGGGTATGCTTATGAGTTGTTAGAATGTGTTTAGTACCTCATGTGAGTCCATCTGTGTAGGATTGGACCTGAGGAGAGGTGTCTAACTTCAGTGCTAGTTGACCCTGAGTTTGTTGAGCAGTGGCTTCAGGTGAGTAGAACTAAACTTAATTTTTTATTTTAAGAAATTCTAATGCCTAAAGCATGAGCATGCATCATGATTATGTATAGTAGGTTGATTGCACTAGTTCACGAATATGTTGCATTGCATTATTTCATGTTGATGCTGAGGTAGGTTTGGACCAAGGCGACTCCAATAGCCCATATCTGTCATTGAGTCTTGTCCATGTCCTTTGAGAGCCGGACGAGTACCTGTAGGAAAGTCCATGTGAGCTCTCTGTGGACCAGACACCATGTTATGTCTATGTTAGTCCTGTGAGCTTCTTTGGGGAGCCGGGCACCGACAGAGGGATTTTTGGGGTCATGTCCGATCCTTGAGAGTAAAGATGCTAGCAATTCAAGAGTACTCTCAGAAAACACTCCGTGGGGAATAGTTATCTGCATGAACCCCGAGACGGACCAGAGAAAGTTATGTGATTTACTTGTGTTATGACGCATTTCATGAAAGCATGTAATTAATGAATGGTTTTTCCTGTTTCTACTCACTGGGCTTTTTAGCTCACCCCTCTCCCCTAACCCCAGTGTTGCAGGTTTAAGTCAGAGCTCAGAAGTCAGCAGGGTAAAGATTAAGAGACGTGTGTTTTATGTAATAGTTAACGTTTATGTTTCAGTTTAGTAGTTTTAGAAGTGGACATGTAATGTAAATTGAGATAATGTTTGTAACTGATAGTAGAATTAATGTTTATGGATTAGAGTGTGCTTGGCCCTAGAGTTTGGTTAATCCCTGTTGATGCATGGTTATGTAATGTTTTTATGATGAGTTGAGAACCAGGCTTGATGTATGTAATGTTGACCCAGCTAGAGCAATGGATGAGAACTCTAGCATGGGAAAGTTTATGTTCACAGTTATGTTGTAGCATACGGATCAAGCTTGGAGTATGTTCAGATTCCAGTTTTCATGTGTTTAAGTTTTGATCATGCATGGGATTTTACCAGGTATTAGTATGTATGTTGGCTTGCTACGGGTCCCGGCGGCCTTAAGCCGATCTGGATCCTAGCGCCGGTGGCGGTTCGGGCCGTTACGGAGGGGTATCGGTTTTCGGGCTGTTACAGTAGTCCTGGAAGCTTGTCTGGGAAGACATCTGGAAACTCTCTGACTACGGGCACTGAGGCGGTCTCCCTGACCTGACTATCAAGCTCTCTAACATGAGCTAGAAACCCCTGACAACCCTTCTTGAGCAACCTACGAGCCTGTAGGGCTGATATCAAACCTCTAGGTGTACCCCTCATGTCTCCCCTGAAGACAACCTCTGACCCATCCTGTCCTCTGTACCTGACTACCTTGTCTCTGCAGTCCAAGATAGCAGCATGAGTAGATAGCCAATCCATCCCTAGAATGACATCAAAATCAGTCAAATCTAGAACCACTAGGTCGGCTGGAAGGCATCTAATCTCAACAAACACTGGACTATACCGGCAGACTGACTCTGCCACCGATGGATCACACTTGGGTCTACTGACCTAGAGGGGACACTCTATGTAACGACCCGGAAATCGGACCGCTACCGGCGCTAGGATCCAGATCGGCTTAAGGCCGCCGGGACCTATAGCAAGCCTAACATACATTCTGTATACCTGTTAAATCCCATTCATGATCAAACATATACATAAAAATTTTAAACTTTTCTCTCATTTACCAAGCTTAACCTGTGCATGCACATACCATAAACATAAAAACCCACACTGAAGCCCTCATCAAATGCTCCAATGGGGTAACATATCATACATTAAGCTTAGTTTGCACAAAACATTACATAGACCATGTATACAAAAGGGATTAACCATACATACTAGGGTCAAGCACAATTCTAATCCTCAATATCATCATTACATTACATGACTGTTCAATATTTTACATTACAACATTTTCATGTCCACATCTAACTATTACATAAACATGACTTTACTCTTGCCGACATCCTGGTCTATCCCGTACCTGCACACCTGGGGATTAAGGGACTGGGGTGAGCTAAAAAGCCCAGTGAGCAGAACCATAAAACATTATCATAAGTCATGCTTTCATGAAATGCATCACAACACATACAATTCACATCACGGATGGATTTGTCACCAATAACCCTCTAATTCCAATGTGCCCGGCCCTCGACGGGGCTCCGCAGGACTTCCTCTTAATCATCACACAATGCGTCTTGGGCAGCCCTGGACTTTCATTAATCATCATACATAAATAAATGCCAGGACGCGTGGACATGGGCAGCCTTGGACTTTCCTTAATCATCATACATATTGAGGGCTAATGGGTCATCCAACATCCATCCACATCAATAACAAAGAATGCAATGCATCATCCTGGTGAATTCTAATGCAATACAACCTAATATAAACATGGCATTCATGATGCGTGAAACATGCTAAAAACTTTCATTATTTAAAACATAGTTTAGTTCTACTCACCTCTGGCTGACTCTGAAAAGACAATAAAGCAGCTAACTCACTGCTGGGGTCCTCAGTTCCTCGGGTCCGAACCTCTTGAAGATCGAGAGGAGAGACGATCCTAACTTGGAGATGGGAGAAATCTAGCTCTTTGGGTCTCTAAGCTCCAAAACTTGATCTTAGCTTCAAAGATCTTCAAAACCAAGTTAAAACTTGTTAAAACTTGAAAGATTTGAGGAAAATCATCAAAACCAACCATGGGAGGGCATGGACTCACCGTTGGCCGAAAATAGGGGAGAAAGCTCGCCCATTTTCGGCCATGGGTCCTTTTATAGGTGGCTGGCCAGGCCACCTTCGGAAGCCGAAGGCGACTCCAAAATACATGCATGTTCGGCGGCCGAACATGAGGTTCGGCGGTTGAAAGAAAGCCACTTTCAGAAGCCTAACGTGCCCCCCTAAACTATCCCATGTTCGGCGGCCGAACTTAAGGTTCGGCGGCCGAACCTGGAAATGCCTCCATGGTCTTTTTCATTCAAAACTCAATTTCTTTCTTACTTAAAACCATAAAATATATGAAAACATTTTACAAAAACATGATTTTACCCTTCTAGATGTTTCCGACATCCGAGATTCCACCGGGCGGTAGGAATTCCGATACCGGAATTTAGCCGGGTATTACACTCTAACCCAGAGACTATCAAACCCAACCTCTCTATGGCTCTCGGAGCAACAAAAGAATGAGAAGCACCAGGGTCCATTAAAGCATACACATCTGAACAACCAATGATGAGATTACCTGACACCACGGTGTTTGACGTGTTTGCCTCCTGTTGTGTCATAGTGAAAATCCGAGCTGGAGCTGATGGACCTTCACCCCGAGAACCTGCTGAAGAAGAGGCTGTCCCTCTCCCTCTGCCTCTACCACTGCCCTGCGTCGTGGCTGGAGCTACTGGCTGAGCCACACTGCTTGAAGCTGTCTACTGGGACGGTGCCACAAAGGCTACTCTAAGACACTCCCATGCTATGTGTCCCTCCTATCCACATCTGTAACATGCTGATGTCCCAAACCGACAGACTCCCTTGTGCGGTTTACCACACCTTAAGCATTCTGAACCATCTGAACCTGAGCTCGAGCCACCACCTAATCCCAGACCCGACTTCAACCGGTTTCAGAACTTATTCTTCTTCGGCTTTTTAGAGCCTCTGTCCCACTTTTTACCACCCAAAGTTGTTGTATTCAAAGAAGAGAGGTCGAACTTCCATGAACCTGGGGTCTTGGAACTCGAGGGCTGTGCCACTTGCTGTTTCACTATCCCATATATAATGGCACTAGCCTCCATTTTTCGTGCTGCATCCACTATGGTGTGGAAGCTCTCCCTCTCTGCTGCAAGGATTAGGGAGGAATACCTAGGGTGGAGCCTCATGGTATACCTCCTAGCTTTCTTCTGATCTGTGTCATATGCCTGACTCACATACTGCAGCAACTCCAGAAACTTGTCGGTGTACTCGTCGACACTCATATCCTCTGTTTGCCTTAGCTGCTCAAACTCAACGACTTTTAGCTCTCTGGAACTGTCTGGAAATGCCCATCCAGCAAACTCATTAGCAAACTGCTCCCAGGATAAGCTCTCCAACCTCGAGTCCACATAGTTTTTGAACCATTCTCTTGTTTTCTCACATTTCAGTGTGAACCCTGCCATCTGAATGGCTCTACTGTCACTGGCTCCTAGCTCATCCATTATCATCTTTACCGTCTTGAGGTACTCAAACGGGTCATCCCCTATTTTGAACTTGGGAGCATCCAGCTTCAGGTAATCAGTCATATTTACTTTGCTCCCTACAGATGAGCTAGGTTTGGGTGTTTGGACATTAGGGACTGTAGGTTCTGCCTGTGGTGGAGGAGGTGCAGCATTCCCTGGGTTAGGGTTTGCTGGATTTGGATAGAAGGGTGAGGATGGATACATAGGGTACTGGGGATATGGTAGGTAAAAAGGAGGATAAGGCATGAAGGAGGGATATGGGTTAAAGCTGGAGTAATCCGATGTACCCCCCATCGGATACCCTGGGCCCTGTGGAAAGGGTTGGTACTGGGGTGGGTGAGCAAAACCCGAGGCCTGAGCGCCTCCTTGAGACTCTCCCATACCCTCTTCTGACATACTCATGCCCAGACTACCATCTCTTCTCTGTTGGATCTACTAGACATTGCCCTTGGCAAAGCAGGGGGAAGGGCATCCATGCCCTCATTCTCAAGTGGGACTCCAGTCAATCGTGCAGATCGACGAGTGCCTCTCATCCTGCTTTCTGAAAAATAACATATACACATAAACATTAACATCATATGGTTCATGTGGAAACACATGAACCCACATCATACATAGCATATCATTAATGCACATGCATATAGTCATGGCATTTCACATCATCATCAAGACAGGACTCTATATCCTATCCTAGTGGACATGATTTTTCCTATTGTGCTTGCCCTTCTATGACATCTATGAGCCCGACACTCTAGGTCCGACCATGTGAACCTAGGGCTCTGATACCACTCTATAACGACCCGAAAATCGGACCGCTACCGGCGCTAGGATTCAGATCGACTTAAGATCGCCGGAACCCATAGCAAGCCTATCGTACATCCTGTACATCTGATAAAATCCCATACATGATCATACATTTTCATAAAAACTTTAAACTTTTCATATACCAAGCTTGACCTGTGCATGCACTAAAACTGTATACATAAAACCCCTTACTGGAGCCCTCATCAAATGCTCCAGTTGGGTCAACATCTCATATGTCAAGCCTGGTTCATCATATATCATTAAAACATTTACATAAAGATCATGTACAAAAGGGATTTCCACTACTGTTAGGGCCAAGCACAATACTAATCCATAAAACATCACTCTACTTTACATTACGTTACATTATTTTACATTACATGTCCACTGCTAATCTATTACATAGACTATACCATAACCTTGCTGACTTTCCCATAGCTACCTGTGCTCCTGCAAACATGGGGGTTAGGGGAGAGGGGTGAGCTACAAAAGCCCAGTGAGCAGAACAGTAAAAACAATTTAATAAACATATGCTTTCATGGAATGCATCACAACACAAACAATTCACATCACGGATGGACTGACCAAAAAATCCCTCTACTCTGTGCCCGGCCCTCGGTGGAGCTCCTCAGGACTTCTATTACATAACATAAGCTCTGTGCCAGGGGCGTAGTACAGGCCACACCTGGTCTTTCCTGTACTCTATGCCCGGCCCTCGGTGGGGCTCCTCAAGACTTCTATTACATAACATAATATCTAGAGGGCTAATGGGTCGTCCTGTTGTCCATCCACATCAACAACCAATTATGCAATGCGGCATATTCGTGAAATCTAATGCATCCAACCTATTTCATATACATGATGCATGAACATGCTTAAAACATTTGACTTCTTGAAATAAAAGATTAGTTTAGTTCTACTCACCTCTGGCTGACTCTAAACTAACTCTGAAGCAGCTATCTCACTGCTAATCACCTCGGTTCCTTAGGTCCGATCCTACACAGGTGGACTCAAATGAGGGACCAAACATACTCTAACATGACTCTAAACAAGTCCCTAAAAACCCCCTAAAATATCATGAAACATGCATGCAAAACAAGCAAAGGAAGGTTGGGCAGGGGACTTTCGGCGGCAGGTTCGGCGGCCGAAGGTCCCTCCAGATCCGAAAGTCAGGCACTTTTAGGGGCAGGTTCGGCGGCCGAAACTCCCTCCAGATCCGAAAGTCACTAACCTTTAGGGGCAGGTTCAGCGGCCGAAACTCCCCTCCAGAGCCAAAAGTCCAACTTTCGGGGGCGAGTTTAGGCGGCCTAAAGCTACCTCCACAGGCAGGTTCGGCGGCCGAACATGGCTTCAGCGGCCGAACCTGGGTTCTCCAGAATGGCAAAATCTGATTCTGCCTCTCATATCCAGCCACCACAAACCTCACAACAGGCATTCAACTATTCTAAAACATGCATAAACACTTATTCAAGCATATAGGGGCATAAAACTAGCCTATACCCCAACAACATCACATTAAGCATAAAGGGTACATAAACCCTAACATTTTAGATCTACTCTAGTCATGCATTAAACACCCTTAAAACCCCTTAAAACTCACTTAAAACATAAAAGAAGGCGAGGATCTACACTTACCTCTTAAAGATCGAGAGGAGATGTGATCCAAACTTGGAGATTGGGAGAAATCGAGCTCCGGGGGTCTCCAAGCTTCAAAACCTTGATCTTAGCTTAAAATCTTCAAAACAAAGGTGAAAACTCATCAAAACTTGAAGGATTTGAAGGAAAACACAAAATCAACCATGGGAGGGCGAAATCTCACCTATGCCCGAAAATAGAGAGAGAAAACTCGCCTATTTTTGGACAATGGGCATTTTATAGGTGGCTGGCCATACCACCTTCGGGGGCCAAAGGTGCTTCCGCAAGAGCCTAATGTTCGGCGGCCGAACCTGGCTTTTCCCTCCTTGGTCTTTTTCTTTCAAAACTCAATTCTTTCTTTAATAAAACCATAAAACATATAAAAACATTTTAGAAAACCTTTATTTTACCCTTCTAGAAGGCTCTGACATCCGAGAATTCCGGATTCTAACGGAGATTCCGCCGGAAGGTAGGAATTCCGATGCCGGGGTCTAGCCAGGTATTACAAAAATAGCAGAATCAACTTCACAGATCACATGACAATATCCTTAACTCATTGCCAAACGAAGATCATCCAGAAGTGCCATTGCCTCGTCAACTGCAGGTGAGTAATACCAAAATTGTCTGACCAAACCATCAAATAGCTAACCAGAGTTATTACAAATTATAAGAATAATAGCATTACTCAAAAATTGATCTCGCTAAGTCATATGAGAATTAATCTTCAAAACACCTTAGGAGGGTGTAACCACATGGATGAGCAGCCTATAGTAGCAGAAAGGGAGAACAGCCACAAAAAACACGAAAATGTTGCAAAAGAGATAACTTAAAAGTAACACATCTCACTGTATAAGTTAGATTTGGCAAAGAGTGATCAAAGATACCTTTATTTCGAGATTTTCAAATATGCCAAAGCGTGAGAGAGATTAACGACATAAGGTATACACAATCTTATTCACTACTAAAATGTTGTCATAACTGCTCCCACTAAGAAGAAAACCTAGAAAACAAACTGTAGATGATTTATAGCCATAAGGATTGCGAAACCACATAGCTAAAGCATGCAAACACCAGAACAAAGCATGTTCGATTGTCTCTAGTCCACAGTGACACAATAAAAAATGTGGGGACAAGGACATTTCCCTATGTACCAAATTACTCAAAACAGGAAGAGCATTATGAAGCAAGCACCAAAAAAAAAAGAATTTAACCTTAGGAGGGATGGGCAGCAACCATGTACATTTCCACATGGAAAGGGAAAGAGATTGTGAAGTAGAGGGAACTGAAGAAGAACTAACATACAAAGAGAACGATTAGGACTCAAAATGCCAAACAAGAGAACAATTAGGACAGCAAAGATGGCTTTCGCCTGAGATGGTGAAAAGAATCGAAAAATAAGAGATTGATTCCACTGTGAAGCAGTTCGGTCAAAAAGATCAGCCACTAGATGAAGATGAAGAGGGAAATTGCTAGGCCAAGATAATAAAAAATCAACCACACCTGGAACCCATGGTTCATCCCGTAGAAGAGTGTTACGACCATCTCCAATGTTAAAACGGACCCCCTTTTGCCAAAGCTACACGACCAACTAATAAGCTTGCCAAATCCAAAAACTACGAGAGCATTGAGAGGCTTCCCAAAAGAAGATCGGAGAAAATATAGCCCTTTAATGACTCATGCCTAAAGACTAGAAGCATCGGTCACAAGACGCTAGCTCTATTTGGCTAAACAAGTAAGATTAAACTTTTGAAAGTCTTTAAAACGAAGACCACCATGAAACTTTGATTTACACAAGCCAACCCAACTAGTCTAGCTAATTTTCCTTTGATGAGTATCCCCTCGCCATTAAAATTGTGATAATAAACTATTTAGCCAAGCACAAAAAGTCTTTGGGTATTGTAAAATAGACATATAATAAGTAGATATTGCCTATAAAATCAATTGGAGAAGGGTATCCCTACCGGCATGGGAAAGAAGCTTGTGTCTCCAAAATTGCATCTTTGCCGTAAGATGATCTTCTACCCATTAGAGAGCATATCACTTAGACCGACCAAGGAGTGCTAGAAGTCCTAAATATTTTTGAGAAGGTTGCATCTCATGCAAAGGAAATAAAGAAAGAAGCTCTCAATACAATGCCAGAGGAGTATATTTGCTAAATAAAACTTAGAGACTTATGAAAATTAATACTTTGACCCATGACGGCAGTATAGTTCTAAAACCCAAAGAAGTTGACCAGCCTCATGATGAGTGGCTGACTCGCGGTTGTCGAAGCCGGTCAAAAATAACCTTTTCGGTTATCAACAATATTACTACTGCATATAGTGGTAAAGGATCGAATCCACAGAGAATTGAAAACTTATCTATTTTTCTTAACAATACCAAGAGAATTAACTGAATGAGAAACTGAAAGCAATTAACTGAAAGCAAAATGAAAATAAAGTGCAATAAAATTAAAATGGGGGGTTTTGAGATTGATTTGATTAAGCAACTACTGAAAGCAATTAAATAAGCGAATAATAAAATAAAAGGCAAATCAAATATCAGAAAGGTCTAGTTGAAGAGTTGGATCCACTTCAGTTGTTTGGATTGATCATTGAAACTTATGTTCTTTTGATTGATTCAATAGATTGGTTATGGAGATGGAAAACGCTTCTCACCACCATGTCTCTCCTTATGATTAAACCAATTAGGGAACGTCCTCTAATTAATTACTAATTAACAAATTGCTAAGGAATGTCCTTGGGCCTTAGGCATCAAACAATTGTTAACTGCATGAAGAGAGAGAGAGATCCAATCCTAACTACTCAAACGCATGAGATGTTGATAGATCATACAATTTCCTTAGTTTTCACACCAAGTGTTCTTATGTTTGAATAATCAAAGCAATTACGGACTTAAAATTATCCAAACTAACAATATATTACCTTGCAATCAAGAATCAAGTGGCCAATTTGATCAAAATAACAAAGCAATAATAGAATCAAGCATGAACTGTATGAATATTGAATAACCAAAAGACAAACAATGTGTGTTCAGATCTCACAATCCATAAAACAACCAAAATTTCAACCAATCTTCAACTAGAATAAAAGGTTTCAGCCACTCATGGCTAAATCAAAAATCAAAAAATAAAGAAAGGAAGAATAAGAGATGGTGTCACTTGCAATCCCGTAGGTGTGTCCAAGGGGGTCTTGAAAAAGCTGTGGGGAGGCTCCTTATGTGTCTTTTTATAGTTGAAAGTGTTGCCCTAGGTCCTTACATGCTGCCCTTGCTGCCCAAGAGGTGCTTGCTGCCCAAGTTGTGTCTGAAAAGGAAAGAATCGCGTTGCAAGCTCTTCAGAAGGCAAGAGGTGCGCGCGGATGCTCTGCAGAGGGAAGTTGGCGCGCGCAGATGGATGTACAGAAGGGAAAGTGAATCTGTCCAGTCTTTTCTTTTTAGTTGGACCCTTCATTTGAATTTTGAATGCTGAATGCAGAAGAGGCAAGTGCGTCTTCATGAAATCTTGCTGTCTAAATAGGAAGATATGACTGCTGCAGTGTGTGCACATCTTTGAACAAGGAAAGAAAGATCTGCGATTTGAATTTCAAATAATCTTCTGACTGAGCTTTCCTTATTTGCTTTTGCTTCTGCACTTTCCTTATTTGAAAACTTTCCTTTTTTGAAAACTTTCCTTATTTGAAAACTTTCCTTTTTTGGAACTTTCCATATTTGGCACTTTTTGGCAGTTTTAAGAGCATTTTCACCAGATTGTCTCTTTACACCTATTATCTGCAAAACATGATTAAAACCACAAAATTAGGCAGAAATGGTGTAAATAAACATCAATAATATTAGGATAAAATGGGCTAAATTATGCTCTATCAAATACCCCCACACCTAGCCTTTTGCTTGTCCTCAAGTAAATAAACTTAGTCAAACAAGCTTTCTTTGCTACTTGATCCTTATTTCCACTTAAACTCTTACTCAAGACACCTATTTTGAATCATTGCAGTGAAGAATATATGCATGAAGATTACTCACATTCTTTCCTTATTTCCCTTTACTTACCATGGTTAGGATTTGTTTTCCTCAAGAGTGAGATTACACATGCACATGTTCTTATTCAGTTAAGACTTTTTCTAGCTTTCAGAGTGATTTATCCTTACCTTAAAGTACTATATTCAGCCTTTTGCACTTAAGTTTTGCTTCAAAAAGTCACCAACCTTTTGACGTGAAGGTACATATTGGTGATACCCACCCCCAGTTACTCAGTTGGTCACCTGTCCAAGTGGCTACTAGCTCTGTTCATAGTCTTTCAACCATTCGAACAGTTTTCAATTGTGCTTATGAAGTCTAAGCCTTTGCTGAATTTCTTTGATCAATGCATTGGGCAAATCAACACCAATTGCTAAAACAAGTCATATTAAGTTTATTCACACAAATTTCAATTCATTCTCTCTAATGAGTGTCATCAATACATTTTTCACCATGGCAAGCTCAAAGATTCAATTCAAAAGGTAATTCTCAAACATGAATACAACTCACTGCAATTGATTCAACATAAGTTTAAAGTGTCATCACATCAATGGGGTCATGGAAAGAAAAGCTCATTCAACATAGTCTATCAGTTTGAGTAGAGCAATCAAAAAGAAGAAGATTGTGGTTATGTATATTATTGAAAGCAAAAACAAAAACAAACTAAAAGAAAACTGAAAGGAAAAAAAAAAGCATAAACTGAAAGAAAAAAAAGAAGAAAAATCGCAAAAAAAAACTGAAAGGAAAAAAAATTCGCAAAAACTGAAAGGCTGAAAGGAAAAGATTCAGAGATATGCACCCCCACACCTAAATTATGCATTGTCCTCAATGTATAGAAAATATTAAAATGCAAAAGAAAACTGAGTACTCCCCTGGGTGTGGTGTGCATGGTGCGATCCCCTTGATCAAGGCTCAAGTAATTGGGGAAGAGAAAAGAGTCCCAACTGAATTGAGAAGAAAGTGTAGCACTCCTTTTGATTTGGTCATAACCCATCCTACTTTTTTCATGTACTCATAAAGTAACATGATTAGCTTCTCCTCTTTCAGATGAGGTGTGCCTCTAGCTCTCATATTTGCATTCTTGAGCATTTCCAACTTCAATTCATATTTCTCCATAGCTAGCTGCAATTTAGTACTGAATTCAGGCAAAACAAACTCTACCTTATCCAGAGGTTTGGGAAGGCATTGATCCGCATGCTCCTTTGGTTTGGGCTCTTGGACTTCCACTTGTTCCTTGTGAGCATGGGCTGTTTGTGTTGGCTGTCTGGCTGAATTGGTTTTCGGTTTCTCTTTCTGCGCAAGACTTACCTGAAAGGGATGACTGTCTTGCAGTTCAAGCTGAAGAGGCGTACCTGGAATGCTCTCTGTCTATGCAAGGTTGATCTCGCACCAAGCTGAAGTGGTGCGGTTTGGTTCTGTTCATTCTGTGCATGGCTGCAGTCCATCTGTTGGATGCAATAGTCAGTTTCTTTTAGTTATGGCTCTTTCTGGCTCTTTTTCCTGCAAAGATCATTGTTCAGAATATCATCTTGATTCATATAAAAAACATCTTTTCTCAAATAATCAATGATATCTAAACTATCAACAGGTTCTATTTGACCAGTTTGTTTGGACAAACAGTATTCTGGTTGTTTCTCTTCAGCAGCTTGTTCTTGTACTTGCGAACTTTCATCATCTGTCTCATCATCTTGAAACTCTTCCTCTTTTCTTAACATGATTGCATTTAATGAGGTGGTCATTTGTTCTATCTGCTATTGAATGCTTTGCATAGAACTTGCCAATGTCTCCATCATCTTCTCAAGGTGCTGCTTGGTACTTGGAGGTGCTGGTTGGGCTTGATATCCCTGATAATTTTGGTAATTGTTAGCTCCAGCATAACCGTAGTTTGGATGGTCTCCCCAACTTGAATTGTATGTGTTAAAGTAGGGATCATGTCTTGGCTGTTCATAGAATCCTCCAAATGCATGCACTGATTGGTTATACTCATAAAGTGTAGGACATTGATCGATTGGGTGTCCCACATATGCACAAATCCCACATGGCCTAGGTGGCTGGAATGCTTGAACCTGTCGAACTATTCCTATGGCAAAATCTTTCATAACAGATGTGAGTTGAGAATAGAGAACAGATGTACTTACCTCATCCATGATTCAGATCTGCGATGGTGACTTGCTTTGATGAAAGGATGGGCAATCCGAATGGCGAAGAGAGGGTGAGATGTGCGATGGAGATGTTTTAGAAGAGATCTGCGATGGTGGCTTCTTCAGAGGCAGATTCGGTGGTGCTTTGTTCCTGATTTGGTCCTGAAAGAAAAACAAACAAGTTAAATCAACTCCCCGACAACAGTGCCAATTTTTTATTCGCGGTTGTCGAAGCCGGTCAAAAATAACCTTTCTGGTTATCAACAATATTACTACTGCAGATAGTGGTAAAGGATCGAATCCACAGAGAATTGAAAACTTATCTATTTTTCTTAACAAGACCAAAAGAATTAACTGAATGAGAAACTGAAATCAATTAACTGAAAACAAAATGAAAATAAAGTGCAATAAAATTAAAATGGGGGGTTTTGAGATTGATTTGATTAAGCAACTACTGAAAGCAATTAAATAAGCGAATAGTAAAATAAAAGGTAAATCAAATATCAGAAAGGTCTAGTTGAAGAGTTTGATCCACTTCAGGTGTTTGGATTGATCATTGAAACTTATGTTCTTTTGATTGATTCAATAGATTGGTTATGGAGATGGAAAACGCTTCTCACCACCATGTCTCTCCTTATGATTAAACCAATTAAGGAACGTCCTCTAATTAATTACTAATTAACAAATTGTCAAGGAACGTCCTTAGGCCTTAGGCATCAAACAATTGTTAACTGCATGAAGACAGAGAGAGATCCAATCCTAACTACTCAAACGCATGAGATGTTGCTAGATCATACAATTTCCTTAGTTTTCACACCAAGTGTTCTTATGTTTGGATAATCAAAGCAATTACGGACTTAAAATTATCCAAACTAACAATATATTACCTTGCAATCAAGAATCAAGTGACCAATTTGATCAAAATAACAAAGCAATAATAGAATCAAGCATGAACTGTATGAATATTGAATAACCAAAAGACAAACAATGTGTGTTCAGATCTCACAATCCATAAAACAACCAAAATTTCAACCAATCTTCAACTAGAATAAAAGGTTTCAGCCACTCATAGCTGAATCAAAAATCAAAAAATAAAGAAAGGAAGAAGAAGAGATGGTGTCATTTGCAATCCCGTAGGTGTATCCAAGAGGGTCTTGAAAAAGCTGTGGGGAGGCTCCTTATGTGTCTTTTTATAGTTGAAAGTGTTACCCTAGATCCTTAAATGCTGCCCTTGCTGCCCAAGAGGTGCTTGCTACCCAAGTTGTGTCTGAAAAGGAAAGAATCGCATTGCAAGCTCTTCAGAAGGCAAGAGGTGCGTGCGGATGCTCTGTAGAGGGAAGTTGGTGCGCGCGGATGGATGTACAGAAGGGAAAGTGAATTTGTCCAGTCTTTCCTTTTTAGGTTGAGCCTTCATTTGAATTTTGAATGCTGAATGCAGAAGAGGCAAGTGCGTCTTCATGAAATCTTGCTGCCTAAATAGGAAGATATGACTGCTGCAGTGTGTGCATATCTTTGAATAAGGAAAGAAAGATCTGCGATTTGAATTTCAAATAATCTTCTGAATGAGCTTTCCTTATTTGCTTTTGCTTCTGCACTTTCCTTATTTGAAAACTTTCCTTTTCTGAAAACTTTCCTTATTTGAAAACTTTCCTTTTTTGGCACTTTCCATATTTGGCACTTTTTGGCAGTTTTAAGAGCATTTTCACCAGATTGTCTCTTTACACCTATTATCTGCAAAACATGATTGAAACCACAAAATTAGGCAGAAATGGTGTAAATAAACATCAATAACATTAGGATAAAATGGGTTAAATTATGCTCTATCAGTAGCTTTCAAAAAAAAGTAAAATATCATCAACAAACAACACACTGGTAATAGCCGAAGAAAAATGTGAGAGCTTGATGCCATGAAGCCACCATTTGACTTGGCAGCAGCCAATAAGTAAGAATGAACTTGAGACACAAATAAAGGGACAAAGGATCTCCTTGACGAAGCCCACATGAAGGAGAAAAAGGAGTTGTAGGATTGCCATTGACCAAGATGGAAAAACTAATGGTCAAAACATATTGCATAACTAACTGAACCCAAGCTTCAGCAAAATCCATTTGTAACGATACAAAATGCAATAAACCCCAATCATCTTGATCATAGGTTTTGAACATATCTAATTTAACTGCTAGGGAATGATGTTTCTAATTAGAAGTTTTCAAAAAGTGAAAAGCTTCATGCGCAATAACTATATTGTCTTGGATAGCATGAGAAGGGATAAAAGCTGCCTGATTAGAAGGAATAAAAAAGTCCATAAAAGGCTTAAGACGGTGCACCATCATTTTAGAAATGACCTTATAAACAAAGTTACACAAACTAATCGGGCGATATTGTTAGAGAGTATCTTGGCAATGACACTTTGGCACCAGAACAATATTTGTACGATTTAATTCCTTCAAAAAATAACTCGAAGTGTAAAACCTACGCATAGCTTGACCCAACTTGTGACCAATAACGTCCCAGTGATGCTGAAAAAAGGAACCTGAAAAAACCATCTGGACCTGAAGCCTTATCTTTGCCCAGATTAAAAATCGCAAGTCACACTTTATTATTTGTAATCGATGCCAAAAGCTGCTCATTCATATCAGTAGTAACAAGTCACGAATTCAAAGATAAAACAATAGAAGGATTCGCTAACAAAGTAGATGTATACAACTATTGAAAAAAATTTCTAATATCCCGACAAATAAGATCTTAACTTTCAACCCAGACTCCAGCTTCATTTTGGAGCCGAATAATATAATTTCTCTAACTTTGTGGGATGGTAGATAGATGAAAGAATTTGGAGTTACGATTGCTAGCTTGCAACTATTGAATATGAGATCGTTGTCGCCAATGAAGTTCATCTTGTTGCCACAAGTCATGAATGTCTGTAGTTAATTTAGCCGCCACACCAGAATTAGCAAGATCGAAAGGGTGAGAATACACCTCCTCTTATTTTTGTCGTAGGGAACGTAAAAGAGCTCAAGAACCTTTAAAGGTAGTACCATTCCAATGAGTAAAGGAGGTCCGACAACTGTGTAATTTCTACACTAGAGAAAACATAGATGAACCCTGATGAGGAGCACACAAGGCCTGTTGAAAAATACTGCCATATTGTGGATGTAACAACCATTGTGCTTCAAAATGAAACAAAAAGGATCGTATATGAGAAAGGGAATGCAAAAGCAAGACAAGCGCGCGATGATCATATTCAAGTAAAGACTAATGAAGTAATTGAGTATGAGAAAAACTCTCCTGCCATTTCGTAGAAACCAAAGCCTAATCTAATTGTTGTTGAATGGCAAAAGTACTAAAATGCTTATTAAACCAAGTGAAAGGAGATCCTTTACTCGTCACTTCCAATAATTCACAAAAGTGGATAAAATCATTAAACAAATGCACTTAAGATGAACTCATTACTACCACCAAATTTATCCACTTGGAAACGAAGGACATTAAATCTCCAATACAGCACCAAGGAGAAGATGTAGGACGAAGTCAAAATAAAGATTCCAAAAAAATAGTCGATGGTCAAAGCAACCATAAACAAAAGTAAAATAAGCCAAAGGAACATACTGTATATTAGATACTCTACAATGTATAAAATTTTTAGACCACTAAATTGGTGTTAATGGTATAGAATTATCCCACCATAAAGATAAATCACCAGCACGACTTATAGGATCAACAAAAGAGTATAAGGGTACCCACATTGCCCTTGGAGTTTTTCCATAAAACTCTATTTATTCTTAGTCTCCATAAGAAAAACTATAGCCGGGCGATATTTACACAGAAGCTCCTAAAGAGCCCAAATTGTCAGAGAATGCCCAATTCCATGACAATTCCAAACTAAGGTCATCATGGCATCTGGGGTGGCTGCTAGCCAGCCACCGAAGCCTCTGAAGATGAACCAATAACAAGATGATCCCTAGAAGGAAAGACAAGAGATGCCAAAGAAATTATCGATCCAAGAGAAGACAAAACACCCTTATCACAAGCACGATGTTTTGCCTTATTAACAGAAGGACGAGCCAAAAGTGAACAAGTCTCAGAAGCCACCACATCAACAAACTAGAACTAGTTAGTTCTGGCATCAAAGAGAGCAATGAGTTAACTGAGAATATAACAGAGAAGATAGAGTAATACCAAGAATCTCCTGAACTGCAGAACTAGATGGACCAGTAATTACCTTCTCTGATTTGAAACAATCCACACGCCAGATGAAGAAGACAGTCCAAAGGCTTCGGATCAAGAGACTGCAAGTCCAATGGAGCAAATGGAGGAAGAGACAAAGGGGCTTAAGCCTAGCTTGCATGCAGGTTAATTAATCTGGTCAAATTAATAAATGGTTCCTATAATACATAATTGCATTGGAAAATTTATTTTTTTGTCCTTGAGATGTAGTATAATTAATGAATTTGGCCCTCTCTATTTTGAACCTAACATTTCAATCCCTCAACTTTAATTCCGTAAAAATTAGAGGTCATCCATATAAAAAAATACCATTAATGAAAGGAGACATGACCTAACTATCCTCTTTAAAATCTAACACTTTAGTCCCAAAAGTTTAATTTTATCAAAATTAGAGGTCTCTCTCTTAAAGAAATGAAGCAACAAAAACTTATCCACAAATCAAAAAAATAATTAAAATCACAAACTCAATCTACATAAACAAATAAAAATTTCAAGAGATTTAAGATTCAAATTCAATAAATCTAACAAAAATTAACAAATCTAACAAAAGTCAAAATAAATAAAATCCAATTATAAAAAATTAAAAAAATAAAAAATCACCAAAAGGTTACTGCTCGTCATCACCTGCTGCTCACCGTCACTTGTTGCTTGTCGTTGCCCATTGCTCATTGTTGCTCGTTGCTTGCTATCGCCAGTCGCTCGTTGTTCCCGTAACCTATCGCTAGTTGTACCCTCCGCTCACGTTGCTGCTCTCACTCACATTGGTGGTCCTATCACCTGCTGTTCGTTGCGCCTCCACCAACGACACTCGTCGCTCATGTCGCTGACTGGTCCTCCATCATCTCCTCAATTATTGCAAGATGGTTTTACAGAGATAAATTTTGTGGTTTTGGATATGATCGAGTAGATATGAATAACAAAGAGGATAAAGGAATAAGATGAAAGAAATTTTGGAAATTTGAAGGGTAAGTAATTTTTATTAATAAGAAGGGTATTTTTATGATTATATATATTTTACTCTCTTTCCTTGGATTAGACTTAGATTATTGACTTAAAAAAATTTTTGAATGTAAATATTTTAAATTTGGATGAAATTAAAATTGAGAGACTGAAATATTAAGTTTTAAAAATAGAGAGATAATACTATTAATTATTTTGTACCTCAAGAATGAAAAGGTAATTTTTTCAATTGAATTTTATATGGATTTATATTTATAATTAATATAGTATCAGATTTAGATCGAGTTTGAATTTAATATATAAGTTATCCATTACTGAATTTTTTTTAAATAACTAATTAAATATAAAATATGTATTTTATAATAATATTTATAATTTTTTTATATTTTCATTTAAAAAATTTAAATATTTTATACGACTATTAAATTTATGAAAATAAATTATTAATAAAAAATATATTTTTATATATTAATTAAAATATATAAAATTTAATGAGTTTGATTATTTTTTATAATAATTGATGATTGATGGGTTTGTTCAGTCCGGTACAAGGCCAGAACCATAACAACAGCTCTTATCTAAAGGACAAGATGCTCCTCCAACAACCCGGCCTGGATCACTCGGCTATGAGGATTGGGGCTTGATAAGATGCTCCTCCAATAACCCGGCCTAGATCACTCGGCTATGAGGATTGGGGCTTGATCATCTGGCCTCGAGGTCGGACCTCCCTTGGGTCAGTCCCTGACTCGCGATTGTCAAAGTCGGTCAAAAATAACCTCTCTGATTATCAACAATTTACAACTGCAGATAGTGGTGAAAGGATCGAATCCACAGGGAATTCAGAACTTACATATTTTCCTTATCAAGACCAATAAAATAAATTGAAACAAAAATAAACTGAAAAAGAAAAAAACTGAAACGAGATAAACGGAAAGCAAAATAAACTAAAAGCGAAATAAACTGAAAGCAAAACAAACTGAAACGAGATAAACGGAAAGCAAAATAAACTAAAAGCGAAATTAATAAACTGAAAGCAAAACAAACTGAAACGATATAAAACTGAAAGTAAAATAAACTGAAAGCGGAATAAAAATAAATTGCAGTAAAAGTAAAATTGGGGGTTTGAGATTGATTTGATTAACAAACTACTGAAAGCAATTAAAATAAGCGAATAATAAAATAAAAGAGAAATAAATAATAAGAAAGCTCTAGTTGAAGAATTGGATCCACTTTAGTTGTTGGGATTGATCATTGACACTTAGTTAGTTTCTTTTGATTGATTCAATAGATTAATTATGGAGATGGAAGACACTTCTCACCACCATGTCTCTCCTTATGACTAAACTAATTAGGGAACGTCCTCTAATTAATTACTAATTAACAATTTGCCAAGGGACGTCCTTGGGCCTTAGGCATCAAAAAAATTGTTAATTGCATGAAGAGATAGAGAGATACAATCCTAACTACTCAAACGCATGAGATGTTGCTAGATCATACAATTTCCTTGGTTTTTACACCAAGTGTTCTTATGTTTGAATAATCCAAGCAATTACGGACTTAAATCACCCAAACTAACATATTATTACCTTGCAATCAAGAATCAATTGGCCATATTGATCAAAACAACAAAGCAACAATGGAATTAAGCATGAGATTGTATGAATATTGAATAACAAAAGATAAACAATGTTTGATCAAGTCTCCCAATCCATAAAACAACTAAAGCATCACCTAATCTTCAACTAGAATAAAAGGTTTCAGCCTCTCATGGATGAAACAAAAATAAAAAATAAAAGAAAAGAAGAAAGGTAGAAGAAGAGATGTGAATCCCGTAGGTGTCTCCAAGGGGGGCTTCAAAGAGCATGGGAAGGCTCTTTATGTGTCTTTTTATACTTGAAAAGTGTTGTCCTAGATGATACTTGCTTCCTAATTAGTGAAGAGGCTGCCCAAAAGACTTCAAGAGGTTGCCCAAAATGCCTTTGGTCCAAGATGTGCCATCCATGCACATGTGAGAAGGGGAAAACGTGGGGCATGTGTTCAAGTGCAAGGAGTGGGGCAAAATCATAAAATACATTAAAACATTTTATAAAAACATGATTTTACCCTTCTAGAGGCTTCTGACATCCGAGATTCCACTGGACGGTAGGAATTCCGATACCGGAGTCTAACCGGGTATTACATTCTTTCCCCCTTAAGAACATTCGTCCCCGAATGTTCACTAAACAAACATAGCATGGCATAAAAACATAAACACATAACACAGCACATAAAACTCACCTTAGAAGAGATGAGGATATTGCTGGAGTATGGACTCTCGTGTCTCCCAGGTACACTCCTCGATGTTGTGGTGATTCTAAAGGACTTTCACCATCGGGATTTCCTTGTTCCTTAGTTTTCTGATCTGGGTGTCTAGGATCCGTACTGGCTGCTCAACATAGGTGAGATCTTCTTGGATCTTCATATCAGGCTCACTGAGAACCTTGCCCGGATCTGACACGAATTTCCTCAACATAGAAACATGGAAAACCGGATGTATTCTCTCCATTGAAGCAGGTAAATCCAGCTTATACGATACATTCCCGACCTTCTGCAAGATTTCAAAGGGTCCAATGTACCGTGGAGCTAGCTTACCTTTCTTCCCGAACCGAATCACCCCTTTCATCGGAGACACCTTGAGCAATACCAAATTTCCCTCCTGAAACTCTACTTGCCTTCTGTTGATGTCTGCATAACTCTTTTGCCTGCTCACAGCAGTCTTGATCCTTTCTCTGATTATGGGCACCACCCTGCTGGTGATCTCTACTAGCTCAGGCCCTACCAAGGCCTTCTCTCCTACTTCCTCCCAGCAGACAGGCGACCTGCACTTCCTTCCATACAAAGCCTCGTATGGAGCCATCCCTATGCTAGCATGATGGCTGTTATTGTAGGCAAACTCCACCAAGGGTAGATGCTGCCTCCAAGAATCGCCAAAATCTAGCACACACATTCTGAGCATATCTTCTATTGTTTGGATGGTCCTCTCTGATTGTCCGTCCATCTGTGGATGGAAAGCAGTGCTGAAGTCCAACCTGGTACCCATGGCTTTCTGCAGACCCCGCCAAAATCTGGAGGTGAACTGGGGCCCTCTATCAGACACTATTGAAACAGGAACCCCATGCAACCTGACAACCTCATCAACATACACCTGCGCCAATTTGTCCACAGAATAGCCACTCCTGACAGGGATGAAGTGTGCAGATTTGGTCAGTCTGTCCACAATCATCCAGATGGAGTCCAATCTGTTGGACGCTGCCGGTAACCCCACCACGAAGTCCATAGCAATATTCTCCCATTTCCACTCTGGAATAGGTAGTGGGTTAAGCATTCCAGCCGGCTTCTGATGTTTCAGCTTCACCCTCTGACATATTTCGCAGGCTGACACAAACTGTGCCACTTCTCTTTTCATAGATGGCCACCAATAAACTCTCTTCAGATCTTGGTACATTTTGGTGGCTCCAGGGTGAACACTGTATCTGGCATTATGAGCTTCCCTCATAATGTCTCCTTTCAGACCTACGTCATCTGGTACACACAATCTATTCCCATAGCGGAGGATCCCTTTGCTGTCAAATCTGAACTCCTCATTCTTGCCTGACTGAACAGTCTTGGCAATCTTCACTAATTCTGGGTCCTCGTGTTGTTTCTGAGCCATCTGCTCCAGAAACACAGGTGTTACTCTCATCTGGGCTATCAAAGCACCTGTACCAGACAACTCCAACTGCAACCCTTCATTAATGAGCTCGAAGAACTGCCTCACCACTGGTCTCCTCTCTACTGAAATATGGGACAAACTGCCAAGTGATTTCCGGCTTAAGGCGTCTGCCACAACATTCGCCTTACCTAGATGGTACTGAATCTTGCAATCATAGTCACTAAGCAGTTCTACCCATCTTCTCTGCCTCAGATTCAACTCCCTCTGACTCAAGATGTATTGCAGGCTCTTATGATCAGTGAAGATCTCACATTTTACCCCATAAAGGTAATGCCTCCACATCTTGAGTGCAAAGATTACAGCTGCCATTTCTAGGTCATGTGTAGGGTAATTCAACTCGTGCTTCTTCAGCTGCCTAGAAGCATAAGCAATCACCCTTTCATTCTGCATCAACACACAATCCAGTCCCACACGGGACGCATCATAAAAAACCGTGAAGTCTTCATTACTCGCTGGCAGAGCTAACACTGGTGCCGACGTCAACCTCCTCTTTAACTCTTCGAAGCTCTCTTCACACTGGTCAGTCCACACAAACCCCTGGTTCTTCTTGGTCAGTCTGGTCATAGGAGCTGCAATTTTAGAGAAGTCCTGAACGAACCTCCTGTAGTAACCTGCCAAACCCAAGAAGCTCTTGATCTCTGTCACTGTAGTGGGTTTAGGCCAGTTAGCTACAGCTTCCTCTTTCTTGGGGTCTACCTCGATTCCATTTTCTGACACAACATGCCCCAAGAATGAAATGCTCCTCAACCAGAACTCACACTTGGAGAACTTGGCATACAAGCCGTGTTACCTCAAGGTTTGCAGAACTAACCTCAGATGATGGGCATGCTCCTCTACATTCCTGGAATACACTAAGATATCATCTATGAAGACAATAATAAAGTGATCTAGGTATTGGCTAAACACTCTGTTCATGAGATCCATGAATGCTGCAGGGGCATTGGTTAACCCGAACGGCATCACAAGGAACTCATAGTGCCCATATCTGGTTCTGAACGCCGTCTTCGGCACATCCTCTTCTCTTATCCTCAACTGATGGTACCCAGATCTCAGATCTATCTTGGAGAAACAACCTGCTCCTGCTAGCTGGTCGAATAGATCGTCGATCCTTGGCAATGGGTACTTATTCTTGGTAGTGACCTTGTTCAACTGCCTGTAGTCGATACAAAGTTTGAGGGATCCATCCTTCTTCTTCACAAACAGCACTGGAGCACCCCAAGGTGAGGTACTCGGTCGGATGAAGCCCTTATCTACCAACTCTTGCAACTGCTCCTTAAGCTCCTTCAATTCTGCTGGTGCCATCCTGTAGGGAGGGATAGAGATCGGTCTAGTTCCAGGCATCAACTCAATTTCGAACTCTATCTCCCTAGCAGGTGGTAACCCTGGCAGCTCGTCTGGGAAAACATCTAAGAACTCTCTGACCACGGGCACTGAGGCGGGCTCTCTGACATGACTATCTAGCTCTCTCACATGAGCTAGAAAACCCTGACAACCCCTCCTGAGTAGCCTACGAGCCTGTAGGGCTGATATCAAACCTCTAGGTGTACCCCTCCTGTCTCCCCTGAAGACAACCTCTGACCCATCCTGACAACTGAACCTGTTTACCTTGTCTCTGCAGTCCAAGGTAGCACCATGGGTAGATAGCCAATCCATCCCTAGAATGACGTCAAAATCTGTCAAATCTAGAACCACAAGGTCGACTGAAAGGCATCTCCCCTCAACAAAAACTGGACTACACTGGCAGACTGACTCTGCCACTGATGGGTCACACTTGGGTCCACTGACCCATAGGGGACACTCTAACCCAGAGACCATCAAACCTAACCTCTCGACGGCCCTCGGAGCAATGAAAGAATGAGATGCACCAGGGTCCATTAAGGCATAAACATCATAACAACCAATGATGAGATTACCTGACACCACGGTGTTAGATGTGTTCGCCTCCTGCTGAGTCATCGTGAAGATCCGTGCTGGAGCTGATGGACCTTCACCCCTGAAACCCGCTGAAGAAGAGGCTGCCCCTCTCCCTCTGCCTCTGCCACTAGCCTGAGTCGCGACTGGAGCTACTGGTTGAGCCACACTACCAGAAGCTGTCTGCTGGGACTGTGCCACAAAAACTGCTCTAGGCACTCTCGTGCCATGTGTCCCTCCTGCCCACATCTGTAGTAGGCTGTCATCCCAAACCGAAAGACTCCTTTGTGCGGCTTCCCACACTTCATACATACTGCATTATCTGCACCTGAGCTCAAGCCACTTCCTAATCGCAGACCTGACTTGATCTTGTTCCAGAACTTATTCTTCTTTGGCTTCTTGGTGGTGCTGCTCCACCTCTTACTGCCTGAACTCAAAGAAGAAGGGTCTAACCTTCTCCCACCTGGGGTCTTGGAACCAGAAGGCTGTGCTACTGACTGCTTAACTTTCCCTTCGATGATTGCACTAACCTCCATCCTCCGAGCCATATCCACTATGGCATGGAAACTCTCCCTCTCTACTGACTGGATCAAGGAGGAATACCTGGAATGAAGCCTCATGATATACCTCCTTGACTTCTTCTGATCTGAGTCCAAATTTTGCCCAGCAAACGGCAACAGCTCCAAGAACCTATCTGTATACTCATCCACACTCATCTCATCCATCTGCCTCAACTGCTCAAATTCAATCATCTTTAACTCTCTTGAACTGTCAAGGAAAGCCCATCCTGCAAACTCATTTGCAAACTCATCCCATGATAGGCTATCCTGTTGGGAAATCCCGAGATTATTGCAACCCAATTGCGCAGCAGAATAATAAAATCTCTTGCTTGATTTCCTTTCTCAGAATCCGAGTGCTTCGTTTAATTCAAGAAAGTATAGAGACTAACCTGTTAATCTCGTTAAGAAGATATAATGGCGGACTGAAGGTGCTGCCTTTTCAAACGAACACCTTCTATGGTATCCACACGAACGTCTTCTATCCTTCTAGAGTGCTAGCTCTCTCAAGGATGGATAGATTATGTGCTCCACAATCTGCAGCATTTTAGACTGAATTTTCTCAAAAATCATCATCAACTTACTCAATCTGTAGAAGGAGTATTTATATGTCTCAGTCTTTTATTTTCACACAACTCCTTTTCCTAAAAGGAGTTGTATTTTTCCCACAATTCTTTTCCTAAAAGAATTGTACAACTCTTTTCCTAAAAGAGTTATGTTCAGAACCCACTATCACAATCTCACAGATACTCAAATATCTTTATGTGATAGAGTCCTTTATCTGTAACAGTTACAGATAGACTGCAGATCTTTTAAATATTATTATCTCATAATAATAAATAATTAATAATAATAATATTTTATTATTATTAATTAATATTAATATTAATAATAATAACACTTTATTTTTATTATTAATTATACTAATGGGCTTTTAGCCCATTAATATAGCACATCAACAACGTTCTTGTGTGTGACCCAATAGGCTCATATTAATTGGCAATAGGCCCAGTTCAACAAGGCCTATAAATCATAAGTGGCCTCTAGCAAGACATTATGACTACCCAACTAATATGAGGATCAATAGTCCGATAAAGCCTATTAAATAGAACATGTATTAATCCCTTTGTCACACGATATCTAGTTTGAACATAAGTCATGGTCAATGTCAAACTTATAATGTTCAAACTTATGATTTTTCGATCTCTAAGTAGACTGATAAATTCAAATGATATTGATCACACTATCAATTCATTTGAGCACGGCCATGCATTTCTCAGTCTCACTTATCGAGGGGCACAAAAGATATCTCTCTCATAGAGAGGGACAAATCCTATCTTGATTGTTCATTTTCCTCTACATAATTTCTATTATGTTCAATCATAACCTTTATGATTGTCCGATTAAAGACAACGTTTGGTTATGTCAAAACATAATAGTCCTTATGTTGGAAACTATGACAATCTCAAGTCAAAGGATTAAGACATAACTACTTTGAGATTCACTTTATGACAATGACCCATGTAGTGATCTCAATGCGGGCCCATCCAATACTTTGTTCTCTAACAAGTATTTATGATTATTGAATTATATCAACATATACATAATCATCTCATGATTATCAATCAATAATCATACCAGTTATATTTTATTATTATCAACATAATAATAAGTAACCAGGGATGATAATCATTATTATGTAACATGCAAACAAATAATAATGATAAAAACCTCTTTTATTAATGACCAAAACGACATACATAAAGGTCCAAGATAATGGCCTAGGGCATATACACTAACAATCTCCCACTTGCACTAGGCCTAATCATATAAGTATCTAATACCTATAGACCTAGTGTGCTGATCATGCTTGACCTTTGAAAGAGGCTTGGTCAGTGGATTTGCAATGTTGTCATTTGTGTCTACTTTGCATATTTTGATATCTCCTCTATCAATGATCTCTCGAATAAGGTGATATCGCCTGAGTATATGTTTAGATCTCTGGTGAGATCTGGGCTCCTTTGCCTGTGCTATGGCACTGTTATTACCATAATAAAGGTCCACAGGATTTGCAATGCTCGGAACCATTCCCATCTTTGAGATGAATTTCTTCAACCAGACTGCCTTTTTAGCTGCATCTGATGCTGCTATATACTCAGCTTCTATTGTATAATCTGCTATAGTGCTCTGCTTGGAACTCTTCCAACTAACAATTCCACCATTTAAAATTAATACGAATCCTGACTGCGATCATAAGTCATCTATGTCGGTTTGAAAACTAGCATTTGTGTAACCATTTACAACTAGCTCGTCTTCCAAACCTCCATAAACTAAGAATGCATCCTTAGTCCTTCTAAGGTACTTTAGGATATTCTTAACAGCTGTCCAGTGACTTTCACTGGGATCTGTCTGATATCTGCTTGTTGTGCTCAAGGCATATGAGATGTCTAGTCTAGTACATAACATGACATATATGATAGATCCAATAGCAGAAGCATAAGGAATCTTATTTATTCGTTCTCGCTCATCAGATGTCATAGGACATTGATTCTTGCTGAGATGAATACCATGAGACATGGGCAAGAATCCTCTTTTGGAATCTTGCATGCTGAACCTTTTCCAGCACCTTGTCAATATAAGTACTTTGACTCAGACCGATTATCCTCTTGGATCTATCCCTATAGATCTTAATACCAAGGATATATGTGGCCTCACCTAAGTCCTTCATTGAAAAAGAATTCCCAAACCAAGTCTTAACCTTTTGCAAGGTAGGGATATCATTTCCAATGAGTAATATATCATCCACATATAGGACTAGAAACACAACTGCACTCCCACTAGCCATTTTGTAAACTCAAGGTTCATCTTCATCAATGAGCAAAAGTTCACGATTATCAGTCATGAGAAATCTATATCTCTCAGGCTGATGACGTGTCCTATCAGATCTGCGTGGGACTTGTGTCACCCTTTCAGTTTTCACAATTGTTTGTGGTTCTGGAAGTGGTTCTACCAGCGGTTCAATGCTCTCTTGTGGTTCTTGAGTTTTCTCAAGTCGCACTGTACTCCCACTGAATCTCTGAGAGATAAATTCCTTTTCTAAAAAAAGGTACCATTTTGAGCAACAAACACTTTGTTCTCTGAGGGAGTATAGAGGTAGTATCCTTTGGTTTCCTTAGGATACCCCACAAAATTGCACTTGATAGATTTTGGAGCTAGCTTATCTGAAATCGGGCGTTTCACATAAGCCTCACAACCCCAAATCTTAAGGAAAGACAAACTGGGCATTTTCCCAGTCCATAACTCATATGGTGTCTTTTCAACCGCTTTCAATGGTACTTGGTTTAGAATGAATGCAGCTATTTCCAAGGCATAACCCCAAAATGATAAAGGGAGATTTGTTTGACTCATCATAGATCGAACCATATCTAATAAAGTTCGATTTCTCCTTTCAGAAATACCATTCCATTGTAGAGTTCCTGGAGGAGTTAATTGTGAAACAATTCCACAGTTTTTAAGATGTTCATCAAACTCTTGGCTCAAATATTAACCACCTCGATCAGATCGAAGTATTTTAATAGTTCTACCAAGTTGATTTTGTACTTCATTTTGAAAAGTTCTAAACATTTCAAATGAATTCATGCTTATGTTTCATTAGGTAGACATAGACATACCTACTGAAATCATCAGTGAATGTAATGAAGTACTGATAACCTCCCCTAGCACTAATGCTTAGTGGGCCACATACATCTATATGTACTAAGCCCAATAAGTCTGAAGCCTTTTGACCTTGTCCAGTAAAAGGGTCCTTTTGTCATCTTACCAAGCAAACAAGATTCACAATTTTCAAATGATTCAAAATCAAATGAATCTAATAAACCATCCTTATGGAGCTTAGATATGCGATTCTCATTCATATGGCTAAGATGACAGTACCATAAATATGTTGGGTTTAACTCATTTGACTTAGTTTTCTCAGAAGTTATGTTATAGATATTGTTGTCTCTAGAATCATCTAGATCAAGGACATAAAGGTCATCACATGAATTTGCAATACAATAAAGCAAATCATCTTTATTAATGGAGCATTTCTTATTCTTAATAAGAAATGAAAAACCTTCATCGTCCAAAACAGAAACTGAAATAATATTCCTACTCAAAGTAGGAACATAAAAGCAATTGTTCAGAACTAACAAAAGCCCATTGGGTAACACAAGTTCATATGTCCCTACAGCTATGGCAGCAACTCTTGTTCCATTGCCTACACGTAGGTCCACATCGCCCTTTTTCAGTTTTCTACTCCTTTTGAGACTCTGCACATTTGTACAAATGTGAGAACCATATCCGGTATCTAATACCCATGAAGTAGAACTAGATAAATTAATATCTATAACATAAATACCTGAAGTCGTTGTAACGACCCGGAAACCGGACCGCTACCGGCGCTAGGATTCAGGTCGGCTTAAGGCCGCTAGAACCCGTAGCAAGCCAAACATACATCCTGTGAACCTGTTTAATCCCATACATGATCAACAACATACATAAAAATTAAAACTTTTCTTTCCAAGCCTAACCTGTGCATACATAACATATCATAAACCCCTCATTGGAGTCCTCATCAAATACTCCAATGGGTAACATAACATGTGATAGGCTTAGATAACATAAACATCATAAAAATATTTTTGGATCATATACACAAGGGATTAAAACAAACTCCAGTCAAGCACATTCTAAACTTTCATTACATTACATAACATACTTTTACATTACAAATAAACCATGTCCACAGCTAAGCTATTACATAAACTTCTCTTACTCTTGCTGACTTCTCTATCTACACTGCACCTGCAAGACTGGGGTTAGGGGAGAGGGGTGAGCTATAAAGCCCAGTGAGCAGAAAGATAAAAACATGTGATTTAGTTTCACCATTTTTATGTTTATTATTATTTATTTTATTTTATTTTTATCATATTTATTATTATTATTATTATTCATTTTATTTTATTTCTTATCATCAAATTATTTAACTTTTTCTTTTTCTTATTCATGCTTTCATGAAATGCAACACATCACAGCTAATCACATAAAGGATGGTATTGTCACCATTAGTCCTCAACATCTCCAAATGCCAGGGGCGTAGAATGGGCCTCACTGGTCTTTCTCTTACATAACATAACATAACATTCTAAAGTGCCAGGGGCGTAGAATGGGCCTCGCTGGTCTTTCTCTTACGTAGTGTCAGGGGCGTAGAATGGGCCTCGCTGGTCTTCCATAACGTATCATCATAACATAACATCAGAGGACTATGGATCACCCAACAACCATCCACATCAACATCAAATTATGCAATGCAACATATTCGTGAATTTCTAATGCAAACATCCTGGAATATTTCATGGCATTAATGATGCATGAGTATGCTTTCAGATTCATTCATTTATTCAATTACTTTACTTAGAAACTTAGGAGT